>NW_009938697.1:44793-51200 GCF_000696875.1 Nestor notabilis
GGAAGCCATACCTCCCTGGAGCAACAGGAGCTGTAGAGAATCCTCCAGCATCCAGGAGCTTGGAAACCTCCTTGTACATCCGCTGGGGGCTGATACGCCTCCCTTGTCCCCTGGTCCCCCCATCCCCGTCCCCCCCCAGCAACTCCAACAGCCCACTTAGGCGCATGCCACAACTGAGCCGGAATTAGCCTACAACAACAGCCTTTGTTTCCCTGTTGCTGGAAACAACAGGGCATTGTGGGCAGCTGCCTGAGCTGGCAGGAATTGGTGGCAGGGTGGCTTTGGAGGATATACCCTCCACACGCTGTGCTTTCGGTTCTGGCAAGCTCATGACTAAAACCGCTTTGAACTGTGTTTTTCGTGCAAATTGAAATAGCTGGGGGTTTTGATTAGGGAGATGATGGTTAAAGCTGGAGCCAGGCTGCAGCATGAGATTAAACAAAGCGACAGTGTTTTTCTCCACACACTGTGGCTGTGGAGGTCAGTTTTGGGCTGATCCTGCAGAAGTAGGCCATTCACTTTTCCCAGGGTGAGCCCGCTTGAGGCTGGTGTTGCCCATGGTGCTGAGCCCCGTCAGTGTTACATCTCCATCAGCTCACCACGGCAAACATCAGACTGTGCTGTCAGGCAGGAAAGCCTGGGCATTTGAAATCAAATTTCAATGAAATTATCATCTAAATGGTGATCAGCTGTTAGGCTGATGAATGTCAGGAACGTCCTTGGCATTTTTACGGAGTTCTTCATGGCACTGCTAGTTTATTGTTTAAGATCCTCCCATCTTCACCTAGAACAACTGATTAAGGCCCATGCAACGTAAGTTTGATTTTTTTGTGAGCAGAGCTCTCTTCTTCTGCAGTGGTGTTTCTTTTTTTAATTAAAGGGGTTTTGTCAGTTAGAGAATTTCAATTTCCTACACAAATTTTCTAAGGTAGAGCCAGCAGTTTCTGTACTGTCCTAAGCGAAACATTTGATGCAAACATGTTATTTACATTAGTCAGATTCTGGTAGAGAGGAAGGTAACCAGCAATTTTGTAGTACTCATTTTCCTGATAGTTAAAGACAAGATTTCTCATTAAGGGAAGAAATTTTGTTTTGCATTAATCCTATTAACTATTTAACAGCTCCTGGGCAGCAGTAGGTCTTGGAATTCAAGAAACAGAATTTGGTTTTAAATGTATATACATTTGTTTTTTCCTATAGGAAAAAGAATATGACTTCTGATAAATACTGAAAAAGATGACACAGGAAAAGCAGAACTTGTGTGTCCTGGGGACACAGCATTCACTGCTGCTGGGTCCAGCCACTCCAGTCACATTTCAGTTGAACCTCACAAAATAACAAAGCATCTAGGTCTGGAGATCAATTTTATTTTTTTTTTAACACAGCCCTTCCTGCCTTTTTATTAAAGCCTGGCTGCTGGTGCAGTTCTTCAAGGGCTTTTAAAACCACCCTTTTCAAACTATTTGGCTGGAGGTAATATCTTATGTAGCTGTAATTACAGAGCTAAGGCAAGGGCAGAGGGAGAATCCAACGTGACCACCTTCAGAAAAGGCTCTTTGATTCGAGGTGAAGACCAGCTTTTGCTCTACAGACCATACAGTGTTAAAAAAAAACCCAAACAAACCTCTGAGAGCAAAGCCCGGTGCACAAGAGTGTGCCTTTTACCCCTCGAGAGCTCGTGGGTCTTCAGCCAGGAAAGTACACCCAGAATTCAAACCTCCATGTCTGTGCTGCTGCTGACCACACGTGCTGGGAACACAGAACTGGCAGGATTAAACACATCCTACAGGTACAGTGCTCCAAAACCAGGGCATCTGCACACCCTGCTTTATAGAAACATGGAGAATTGCCAGCCAAATCAGTCAGCTCAGTCAGCAGTGCAAATAGTAAGGCCCTAGAGACTGGTCCTGAGGAAGCTTTTCTGGTTCAAGAGGACAGACTAAGGGGGACAGGAGTTTTGTTGAGATAAGGGACCCTTACAGGGCGGTTGAGGAGGGAGGGGTACATCCAGGGGAGCTTGGCGCCACAGGAGCTTTGCTTTATGTTAAGGTTTCTCAGCTGTGCTGGTGTGCTAACTCGATACTCCTCTGCCCCTGTGGGGCTCACCAACTAGCCTGTAACTGGGAGCAAGTAAGTCTGCAGGTGCAGGAGTTACAGCTGGGCAGTTTGGATTATTCACGGCACGTTGCAAGGTGATGCAAACTGATGGCAGACCCAGGGACCCATGGATGCTGAGCTCCCATAAGGGCCATAAAGAGCTCCAGAGAGCAGCTAACACAAAAGTACCACTGAATTATCAATATTACTGATTGCATTTCAATTGCACCTGAAACAAAAGATCAGAACTGAAATTCTGTTTACTTACTTCCTCTTAAAGCAAGGCTGAAGCCAGCCATCACAGCATGCCTGACACAGCACCACTGCTGAAGGGAAGAAGCCTGAAGTCTCCAAGCAGCCAAGGTACTCCAGGAAAAGCAGTCTGCCAGGCAAAAATCTGTTACAAACCTGGAATATTTCTTTTTATGCCATCAATGAAATAAGATGATGAGTTATTCTTTTCTGGGTAAATAGACAAAAAACAGTGGAAGAGTGGGTATGAGCTCAATTGGTGATGCTCACCTTCCACAGAAGCTTTGGCTGATGTGTGAATCTTTCTGGTTTGTCCTGCTCTTAAAAAGAATGTCCTTGGCTAAAGTAACATTTCTTTGAAAGTTGGGTTAATGTTTCTCTTACATTCACGGTAAGTTCTGCCATCTCTCAAACCCTGGTATGCGTGCCAGGCAGCAAACATGCCTATTGGTCCCTTTCGAGCCCAGCAGCTTTCTGCTGCTACAGTGGGTTTGGCCACAGAGTCAGCAGAGAGGAACAAAAATCTTGAAAGCCTGAAAACTTATTGAGAAATATTTATAAAAAATTGAATCCAGAGAAATACAGATCGAGGAGCTTTGACTCAGCCCAGCATTTCTGATGCAAGTTTAGCAATGCACTTGTCTATCGTTTAGCAGATTGCATTAACACATAGAAGAGAAAATGCGCAAATGAAAGAGACTACAGATTTATTTTACCAAAAGCCACTAGATGGGGATGCAAGGACACTTTTCTGCTCTTTCTCTTGAATCCCCATTTAGTTGTGCTTGAGCTGGCCTTTCCGGCTGTTGTCTTTGCTTTTTCTTTTTAGGAGCTGACAGAGGTCATTTGGAAACTTATCACTCGCTGACTTTTCATCCTGTACGAATCAGGCCTTAGGCAACACTTACGATGTGATTACTGCTTGCCAAGTATTATTCTCTGCATTAAGACTCAGCAGAGAGAAGACTGAAGGATTTGGCTTTCAGTTTGCGTATTAGTCTTCTTTTATAGGCTGTGGAAAGGAAAAGTACTTTATATTGAACACTGTGAGGAAAAAAGGGTATTCAGCAAACTGGTAATCTCTGAAAATGGCCATACTTTGGAACAGTTACTGGGGAAAAAAGCCAGCAGATTTTCCTCAGGCTCAATAGTCAAGTCTCTGGGCAATTATTTTTTTCTCTTCCTTTGAAGTCCATATCTCTCCTATGAATAAGATAGAACCAGAAAGATTGGTTTGGCAGAGGTGTAGGCAGGATCAGTCCTGCTTTCTAGGGCAGAAGCACTCTATAGGTGTATACATACCATGAGCACGTATGGGCTGTTGGAATCTACGCAGTGAATAAGCAATGCTACGGGGGTAAGAAGTGAGGAGGGCTCCAGCTATACAGTAGTCTTCAGCTCTGACCTCCATTCACTTTCAGTTTCTGCAGTGAGCACCCACCCACTCTTACTATTTCACCTTGTCAGGATATTTAGCGTTCTTACTAATTCCCAGACATTGAGTCAGGTGAATGTGAAAAAACTCTCCAAGCACATTTTTAATGGAAAAATTGCAGCTTCTGCATTATGGGGGTCTCCAAAATTCACTCCAGGGTTCAAAACACAGAAGATGCTTTGGAAAAACTGGATTCATTTAAAAGCAATTTCATGAAAGTTTTCGGTGGCTGGCAAAGGGGAGAAGGTGTCATGGTGTCTTGGGAAGTCTGAGGAAAAAGGCTCTGGTAAACACCCTGAAAGTAAAATAATCTTATATCATAATCATGAATTCAGAAAACTGTGAGAATCATTCAAATACAGAAGTGATGAAATGTCTTTCCTACTCAACATGCTTAAAGCATGGAGCTAATGCTGCAAGTTCACAGCAATCCACGTTTTATGGACTGAGGCAGACGTGGGGGGGACTATTTTGTGTTTTAAATTGCACCTCCATTAATTGCTAAAGCCTGATTGTTATGTTTCATTAAAAATTAGCAGAAGTACAATTGCTTTTCCTGGGCGAGAGGGTGGAAAGGTTGCAGAGACTAGGGCTGAAGGAGCATGGGGCTGGAAGTGGTGGCTGGTTCCCTGTGCTCTCTGGCTGTCGGACACCACAGGCAGCTGCCTTGACCCCATCCTTCCAGTGCTGCCTGCGTTTCCTGCCAAGGTGTTCAAGCTTGTTCCCAGCTCAAGCAGGTTCTGCAGCCTCTGTCTATTTTTTTTCTATTTTTTTTTCCCCCACTGCTTAGTAGTCTCCTCATGGTGACAACAAAATGTCTGTTTTCCAGGAAACCATTTGAGCTTTATGGATTAGCTATGGTAGGCACTTGCAGACCTCCATAAAGCACGTTGACATGCTCTCTGGTGTATTACTAACTCGACTGAAAAATTGATCAAAACTGATAGAGTTACAGGGCCCTGAGCCCCTTTACAATCTGCTGTTGTGCTGCTCGGCTCTTACAGAGGCAGCAGAGCCAAACTCTTGCCTGGAAAATACACCTTCCTCCTGCCCTTGGCTTCACAATGTGGCAACAGATGTGCATCCAAAGTGGATGATGTGCAGGATGTGCCCCCCACAATTGCTGTTGGTCCTCCTGGGGCCAAGCTCCCTCTGGCATCTGTGGGTATACCTGAAATGCAACAGGGAGTGCCTGCAGGGTCCTGCCCTGCCATGGGGCCGTGACACCAGCTGTGAAATGCTCAGGGCTGGCACATCCTCACCCTGATGTGGGTATGGCCTTGAGTACCTCCTGCACCCTTGCATCCCCCCTCCCATTTGCTCCAGCAGCAGCTCTTAGGAGACACTACTTAAATGTCAGGGATATTTAACATACTCATTAAATGTGGGCATAGGCTTGCTGGGGAAGATGGGATGCCATGCAGTAGAAGAGCTGCTGGTATACTGTAAGACCTTGGCAAAGTCTTTTTTCTTTTCCTCCCTGCCTCCCAACAGCTCTTCTTTTTGCTCACTGAGATTGTCAGTTCCTAGGAGCCGAGTCTGAGGTATTTGTGCTTTATTTCATCCCAAGAACAACTAGTCTTTGGGAAGGCAGGTGGGTGCTGGGTGTGTAGAGTCTCCAAGCATCCTCTAGTGTCTCAGTCTTACAGATATGCCTCCTGCTTCTGTTTATTATTTACAGTTTGATTTTTGCTGGAATCACAGATGAAGACTGAATAGCAAAGCCAATACTTGATTCAAAGTGTTTCCAAATGAGGAGTCAGGTGGAATACAAAGGATGTTGAGATAATTGACAAGGGATCAGAAGTGGACAACTGAGGAACTAAGGCACTCACTTCCAGTCCTAAAAATGCAACCACAGCTGACATGCTCTTCATCACATGTTATGCTGTGCCCGCTCTTGAATGAGATAGCAACAGTGTGCCTGCTGTCAAATTCAGTTCAATAAAGCTAATCAGTAAGCACAAACAGATGAGTGCAATGACAGAGAAAGTACCACTGTCATGGAAAGGCATCGCTCGCACAGGTCTCTGTGCTGCTTTTGAACCATGCATTGCCAATGGGGAAAGGACAGTGAGGAAATGTACAGCTTCTCAGTTCTTCGGAGTCATAATACAGCTTATAGCCTCCAACTATGTTACTTAAACATGGCTTTGAAATTATTTCCCTGATGGCCCCAGCTGCCTCCTTCTGTCCTTGCTTTCCCATGTGACCACTAAATATCATTTCCTTCCCCCACAACCAGATTTCAACTACTTACCCCAAAAAGGGTCCGATTGCTGGGAGGTGACCAACAGCTCCAGGCAGATGTGAGGAGTCACGGAAAGACCAGCTTCAAATATCTCAGCAAACATAGTGTGCCAAGACCATAACCGCTTCAAAAATCCCGTGGAAGAAAAGCAAATGAAGCAGCTCCAGTGCAACCCAGCCACCTCCAGTCTCTGAATTTAGCTGTGTTCCATGCCATTGGGCTCATCTTTGTACAGCCCATGTCCATGCTGCAGATCTTATGTTTGCCCCTGCGTAGTGATCCTCTGCCTTAAAATGCATGGTCCTGATCACTTCCACTCACATAGTGCCTGAAGAGTGTATCCTAATGTCGTGGTTCAAACCCAGCCGGCAA
>NW_009938698.1:0-22374 GCF_000696875.1 Nestor notabilis
GTCTTCCCCCCTTCCTCTCCGCTCCTTTTTCCACCCCTTTCCTCTTTTTAGCTCATCCTTCCCAGGGCCCTGTTTCGAGGCCTAAACGCGTGTGTATTTGCGAAGCCGGCATCTCTTACAGGACCCGGAATAGGAGCGAGGGAGAGAAGATGGCTGACTTGAACTCCACCTCGTGGGTTTCTTTCATACCCCGAGCTCACAGGGCTGCTTTGGGAAGGAGGATGTCACCTCCGTTTCCTTTCACCTTAGCGGTGGGAAATCTTCTTCCAGTCTGAAATGAAGCCCTGTGGGGTTGTTTATTTATTATTTTAATGTGGTTTTCGCCCGTCTTGACCTTCATTTTACCCCGCTTTTCAGTGCCTTTCCGTCCCTTATTTTACATTCTTCTCTCGAGTCGGGGCACAGAATCCAGACGATGTTTCTTCTTTTTTATTCCTTACTGCTTGCCCTTCCCCGTTTGAATTCCCATGCTGTTGTATAAAACTGAAAAGCTATGAGAAAATTAGACGGTTGGGTTTGGGTTTTTTTAGCTTCAACACTGCTTTTTTGCCTCTTGGATTTACTAAATCTAGTTGCGAGGAAATGGAAGGGAGAGCAGAAATAAGAAAATGCCCTTAAAATGGAGGAAATAGTTCGAAATACATTGAACCAAGTTTGTTGTTTGAGGTTTTTTTAAGTGAATGTGGAGGAAAACCTTTGTCAGAAAGCGTTTGAAAAGCATTTTGAGCCTTTGACCCTTTGTGTGCAGCAACAGCAGAAGTCCCACAGCTGGCTGGAGTGATGACTTGGCTGAATTGTAACCCTTGGCACATTCCGGCTAAC
Organism: Nestor notabilis; assembly: GCF_000696875.1. NCBI lineage: Eukaryota > Metazoa > Chordata > Aves > Psittaciformes > Psittacidae > Nestor > Nestor notabilis. The sequence continues at coordinate 823 of NW_009938698.1, forward strand.
CTCTATGTGTGTTAGAATGCAAAACCATCAGGCCTATTCAGATGCTTTAATGAAAAGAGCCACCTTAACGGGGCTTCCAGTATGTCTCTTAAATCCAACCCAGTTGAGCGTGCAAACCAGGAACGGTATCTGGTGGATGCCTTGCAATGCTTTCTAATGTGTTTCTCCAATGGTCTCTTTTCTTTGACATGCTTCCTGGAAAAATCTTCCCCTGACAGAGTTACCAGCAGAGGAGGGTAAGTGTGTTCATGAAATCTGCTAATTCTTGTTATTAATTCATCATTTTTTAATTGTGCATAACTAAATGGCTTTGTTACATATTGCAGGAAAAACCTTACTTGAGCTTGTGATTGAACAGTTTGAAGACTTGCTAGTTAGAATTCTGTTGCTGGCAGCTTGCATATCTTTTGTAAGTATGATTTTTTTATTTCATAGGCTTTTGTATAACAGAATGACAATGTCTAGGAGCTGTATGTACTCAAGTTACTCTTTCTCAAAAGGCAGAAGTGTAAGACAAAAGTAAATTGCTCTCTTTTAAATTAGTTGCCGTGTGCAGAGGTTTCCATGTTGCTGGAAACCAAAATTTCAGAGGATCTTTCATTGCATGAGTCATAAGTATGTAACTACACTTGACAGGTATTTTAGAAAGTGCTTCTCATTCAACCCAGTTTGCTTATTCGAGGTGGGATTTCCCAATGCTTTTGTTGGCTTTGAAAACTAACCTTGAGTAAGTGTTTAACTGGACATTCTTCTTGCCTTTGAGTTAATCGTTATCAAGCTCAATGTATAATCATTGGAAGACATTTTTGGATGCAAGGCAGACTGTAAATAGAATTTACATGGCGTATATTCCAGTTGCCTTCCCTTCCTGATAATAGCAAGGTGACAGTTGTTGCTTTTGACAGTGACAAGAATGATGACGGCTGTGATGGCACCATTGTTGACCAAATTTGGTAACTGACCTTTGAATAGTCTAGTCATTTAAATGGACATCTTGCTTTACATACAGGATTGAAAGAACAAGAACAATTTTAACTTTTATTAATTTTAAAAGCATGTTTCTGCAGTCTTTCTACCTAATATGTAAAGGGTATGTGTTTGCTGAAAAACTGGGAAGGAAGGTAAAGGCTAAGTATGGAAGGAAGATGAAGGCTGTATGTCTTGGAGAGCTGGACAACAGAAACAGAAGTGTCCAGGGTATTAAATTGTTTACGTAGGAGAAAAAGCTTATAGTGGACTTTGCCCTGGAGTTGTAATTAACTACTTTAGGGAAAATAAATGCTGCGGCTCTTGGGGGGAGTGGAAATTGTGGTGACCCTTTAGCTAAGGGCAAACTAATTAGGATGGTCAGAGGAGAATGTACTCTGGAGCTGTTCTGTTTGATGGGGGAGGGTTGCTTTGTTGTGGCTGCTGCAGCACATATACTGTATTGCTTTTCTTCCACCCAGAGAGGCTTCAGCTGTCCCCACACCGACACTTCTCAAAGTGTTTTGGATTTTGGTATGCATGTACCATCACCAGTTGAACAATGACTGGTGGCGTTGGTCTTGACCATGGAGACAGATGTGCTTTACTCACTCTTCTGTTTCCTGGGGACTAAATCAGGCTGGCTATAGAAAATTGAATAAACAGGTCATTCAAAAGCTTTTTTTTTTCCTCTTCTTTCCCATTTTCCCCTCCCAGAGGGTAAGAAGGGGATGTATTTCTGTACCTGAAGAGGCGTGACTTTCATCTCATGAGATGAAGGACAGTGCAGAAGTTTGTTAGCCTTTCAAGCCAAGGTACATTATTTGGCTTTATTACAGCCAAGTAAGTGGAAAATCAAATTCACCAAACTTTAAGCTTTCATTGTTGAATCTCAGTAAGTACAATACCAGACTGACAGAGGTCATAGAACGTACACTGCCAAGCCCTCTTTGAAAACTTGATTAGTATCTGAATTCAGTTTCTTTTTCAGTATGCTTAATTTTCCTATCTAATTAAGAGGAGACTGTATTTTAATGGAGTGTGGGATAGATCTGGGTTCTGTGCAACTGGCATGGTATATGACCTTGGGCTACTGCTCTGCCTTTTCTGTCTCCTATTTGAGAGCTACTATAAACTGACATTAGTAGTGAAGATTTTCTTTTGATGAAATCTTAAAAAAAAAAAAAAGAGATATAATTTTAGTACTTTAAAAAACTTTCTATTTCTGGCTTTTTCCTTGCTCAGAAGGTGATCATCTATTGTCTGTATGAGAAAGAGGATCTTGAGGTATATAGATCACCCTTGTTTTGCATTGTGGAAGCTTTTCTGGTGACTGTGTTATGATCATAAATGATGTTAGGTTTTTACTATTGTGAGTAACTGCACAGAAACAGCCATTTTTAACAATCTGCATTAGATTCTTGTGCAGAAACATCCTTTCTTACGTACAACATAAACTTCTTTGTTCAAAGTGCCTTTTGTGTCCTCTACTTGCACACCCCCTGTCAGGTATGTGTCAGTAAAATGAATCAGACTAACAGCTGAATCTGTGTCACCCTGGCTGATTGGAGGGGTCATATGCTGTGTGTTTGTTGGCTGTAGATACTGTGTCCTGTGTTCCAAGTCAGAACTGCTGTTACAGATGTGTCTAGTTAGTAAAAGCCTTAAGTATGGCTTTTGAAGAGAAACAATATAAATAATTTCTTATGGTGAGTAAATCTATGTATAGGCTTGGACTTTGTCTCAGTGTTCTATGAAGCCTACACAGAAGTAAACCTGTAGAGTGTATCTCAGCAGTTCAAGGGCCTTCACAGCTTGACTCTCTATGTGCAAGTAAGAGGATGTTTAATTTTCCATAAACTATGGCTTTTAATTCTTGCTGCTTGTGTAGCATGTACTCAGTTCTACACTATTTACATAAAAGAACAGCTTTTCCTTGCTGTGTAAATGACAAGTTGCAAGATGTTAATTGTGCATCTGATGTACAGCTTTTCTTTGGTAAAGTAAACTTGCTTTAAAGAGTGATGTATGCTTAACCATGCAATCTTATCTTTGGACTTCACATAGAGTGAATTTTCTTCTACAAGATGCAGCACAGACTATAAGCTTTACCCAAACCTTAAGTATTAATACAACATCCTAAGAGCATTGTGATTGTTCTGGGAATATTTTCTAGTAGTGGCTATCCGTATTTAGATTAAATCAATATATTGTGATTTAGTCTAGAGATGATTCTAGTCTGTAAATTAGCATAAGTATAACCTAATCTCTGTTAAAAGGTGAGAAAGCTACTCTTACAGGAAGTAAGATGTGCCAGCAAAACCAGGCGGGCTTTGCCCTGAAATCACCCCAAAACCTACCTGTCAGTAGCAGTGACTATGTGGCGCAAGATAAGGATTGCTGTAGAACATTACACTGACATGCTTTCAGCTAAACTCAGGTTACTCAATAGCAGTCAAGGTACCAGCTGATGGGAAGGGGTGATTAAAACTGTGAGAAGTGATTGTGATTGCATTTTACTTTGTAGAAATCAAATTGTTGGTGCTATGTATCTTTTTCATTTCCTTATTGTTACACTAAACACAGGAACGTGTTTATTTTCAGAAATACAGAGTAGCAATTATCTGATGGGTGCTATTAATCTGCTAACCTGGTAAAATTCTTGTACTTATATGTGTGGTCAAACTCTCTTAGATTGTTTTTTTTGGTGGTTTCCTTTTCCCATCCTGTCCTTGGGTAGCAAATAAAAATCTCCGCTGAATGATTTTCCCATCCTGTCCAGAATGTACTAAATCTCGATTCACAGTATCATGTGAGAAGAAAGCTCTTAAAAGCAGTCCATAGTTTTACATGACCTGCTTTAATTAGTCCAGATCTGTTAGGATGAGATCTTACTCACCCAGCCTGCTTCTAAGTTTCCATTGTCAAAAGGAAAACCAAACAAATATCCTTGTTATGTTGCTGACAACAAACTGTTTGCTTTTCCTCTGTTAGTGGCAAGCAGGTACAGCCTGCTGGGCAACCCAGTTCTATCCTGAAACTTCCATTCTTTTATTCTATTTGTTACTTAATGGTAAGTAGTCATCTGAGGCAACTTGCCTCCATAACTTACCTGACAATACAGAGATAATTAACTTAGAGAAGTGCAGAAAGCTGTAAGGACACTCCTGTTCTAGCTGTTTGCATCAGTAGCTATCTCATTGCTGGCTGTCTTCTACATTGTACCTCTGACCCCTTTTTACAAAGAACTGTGAAAACTTAAGTGCTATTTGCCTGACATTGTGTATTTTATAGTATCTTGCAGGTCTACCCCATTAGACTTTGATTAAAATAGACTGAAAGCCATAGCTCTAGCAATCCTAAAGCAAATATGCTGAATGAAAGTTGTTCTTTAAGCTGCTGCTTACGTTGTCTGCTGGTATAGAACTTCTATGTCTTGCTGTTAGTTTCCCTTTATATTTTCAGACTTGCATTTCTCTTAAGCAATTATCATACTCTCCAGCCACTCTTCTAAGCTTCTTAAATGCATGCTAACTTTACTTATTGACCATACTGTCTGAACAGTACATTGGAGATCAATGACCTGGAAATTAAGCTGTTCTGTGTGTGAGTCTTAAAGTGATGAGGGCAGAAATATGGTGGGGCCCTTCTGAGTAGCAGTCAAATTAAACATCTCTCACTGCAAACCACTCCAGGGTCTTAGAAGTGTACTGGTGGAAACTTTGACAAGGACTCAATGCCTTTGACAAGAATTGTCTGGTCTCTACCAGGCTTCAGCATATGATCTGTTGTTAGTAAAAACGCCTAGTTAAATACTTGTATTCCTTGTTCTGCTTTCTCTTTGGGTTTTCCTGTGGTTTTGTTTTTACTTCAGGCTACTATAAAATAATAAACCTCGTCTGTTACAGTAGTACATGCTCTATATCACTAGTATCCTACATGGAGTATTAATATAGCTGTAATCTGCTATGAAAAACCCAAGATCTCATAATGTATTCTGTTATTTCTATGCCTATATTTACTAAAACATTCTAGAACTAGAGCTTGGGTCATTCCACTGTTAGTAATTGTGTGGAAACCTTTTAGGGGGAGAAACGTGTGTTGCTGCCTTCCAGGTTTAATTAGATACTTCATTTTAATCTGGTCACAGATGGATAATATTGCCAAAAAACCCAAACCACAAAGATCTAAACCATCAGATCTGTACTGTCAGGATCTCTAAGCTGAGTTCCTGTGCTCTTTTTGAAATAATGGCTTACTGAAAGAAGAGATCCCTTGAAAACTTAATTTTGGTTCTCCTTGACATACTTGGATCTTGCTGTCCTTGTACCTACTTTCCTTACCTCTTAAAGTTGCAGGTTTTCTCAGTGTTGTTTTACAAGACACGTGGTCTTCAATCTGAAAGGATTATGGTTTAGCATTGTGTAAAGCAGATGTTTTATTGCAGTTAACCTTTTAGGTGCCTGCTCTGTTACAAACATCACAAAATGATTGAATTTACTTGCTTTGTTGGAAGCAAAATGGGCTCTGCAGAATTCCAATAAAGAAAGGGAGGGGAGAAACAGATACTGAGCAGCTTTTCTGATGGCAGTGTGACCTTCTTAAATGCTAAGAAAATTGGAAATGTACCATTAGCCTTTTGTGTAGCTACATGGGAGGCAGCAGTGCTGGTGCAGAATAAAAGCTGTCCATGAAATAAGGGGTGATGTGTGGAGTGAAGACTACAGTGTAGACAGTGTAGGCTGCTCTAGCAGGTCAAATGGCTAAACTTGTCACTGGGGGTTGGAGATGAGTGGTGTGAGAGGAGGGGAGAAAAACTGAGATAGAGTGTAAGAGATCCTAACTAAATCCCTTCTCCAGAGGGATTACACAGACCCTTAAAATGTGTTGCCAGTTGGGAAGTTTCAGTCTTATTGATCATTACCTGGATCTTACAAGTTTATCCTTTTTGTAATAAAAATCTGTTGTTGCGTTGCCTTTGCTTGACAGTCTGTTTTGTGCTTGAGGCTTTCATGCTGCTGCTCCTTCCTTTTAACATCCTGGAGTGTTTCACAATTGAGCAATAGCTCTGAGCAGCATGTTGGTGGAATTATGGCGCTCGCTTTAGTAACGGTTTGCTCGCTGCAGTCTTCTAGTGATTCAGAGTGCTGTTGCCTGACTACCAGCCCTAATTATCTCAACACGTTGTTCCTATTTACTGTCACTTTCCAGGCTTCCTGTTGCTCAACATGTTGACGAAAAAGCTCTTCCTCTCTGGTCATATTAGTTTGACTTTCAGTAATGACAGAACACTGCAGAGGCCCTGACATACCCATTCAAGTCAAGTGAATGGCAGGAGGCTAAAACTAGAGTGTCATTCTAAAGCAAATGAAGTAAAATAAAACATGTGGAGCCTTTCAAGCAAGTCCTCAAGTTGATTTACTTTTTGAAATCTTTAAAATCCAGTTTTTGGTTTTACCACCTACTCAGCTCAGAATTCAACTTCAGATGTAACTATACAATTCACTTGGATGCTTCAATAAGACACTACTTATGTTTAAATAACTTACAAGGCTGTTTCCATTTGTGTGTCTGAGTTATTAGTGAAAAACAATTAACTTGGTTAAAATTCAGATTCTCCAAAGTTTTACTGCTTTAAGTAGTCAAAATAATCTGTCTGTATCCTGCAGCTATTGTCGCAACTTCTGCTTTCATTTGTGAAGCAAAAGTAGTAATCTGTTACCCAGATAAATAGCTTGCTCCTTTAAAAAAGCAGCCTTGGAAATGAACTCTGTACTGTAGTAAAGATTCTCTTTCTCCTTTTCCGCTGCATATTGCTAGCTCATTCATGAACTACAGAACTACACCTTAGAAGGTTGAGGGGTTTCCAGAGTTACTCAGCTGAAACTTACCAGGTCCCAAGTTTGCAAAGTGTGTAAATTGTTAAGTAATTTAAATCATTTGTTTCTCTTTCAGGTCCTGGCCTGGTTTGAAGAAGGTGAAGAAACAATCACAGCATTTGTAGAGCCTTTTGTAATCTTACTCATCTTAGTAGCTAATGCAATTGTGGGAGTGTGGCAGGTATGCAGCTACTTTTGCAATGTCAAATCACAGATGTTTGGCGTTTTCTTGGTTTAAAAGGAAGGACTATAAAGTGTAATGTCAGGTGCTTCATACAATGCGAGTAATCTGTGTTACTAACTTTAGATTCCCGAGAGTCAACATACCATAAAACTTGTGCACAGAAAATGTTGACTTAAAGGTAAAATGAAAGCTTCAAAAGTATTGCCAAAAAGGCAAAGTGCCCATCAGTGTGTTTGGCCCCACACTGGTGAACACATGGACGGGGTAGTCCAGAATGAAGGAAATAAATCTTGCAAAGCCAGAAAACAATCAATTGGATCAGCTTGCAACAAAGGGTAGTTGTCCCAGCTAAGGAGCAGAGGATGGAACACTTGTAATCTAGGTTCTTCTGTTTCCTCTCGAGACACGTGCTATGTTTTAGTACATTTATTAATACAGTATTAATTCTTCCTGTTCAGTTACTATTGTACCTACTAAGTGTACATATGAAGATTGCATGTCTGTCAAAAGGCAGAAGCTTCTTTTGAAAATGTCTACATACCATGAAATTTCTCCTTCATTATCAGCTGTGATATCAATCAGATGGCTTTTTATAAATCATATGGGCAGTAATAGCAGTAACACATTCTAACACTTCTTGAGATGCCAGAACAAAATGGTTCACAGAACTTCAGGTTACTATTTTGATCACTTCAGACAGGGTGTGTTTTATTAGAATTGTTTTTCTACAGATGAAAGTTTTCCTAAGATTTTTAGGGTAATTTAAGTTCTTTGTAAGGTTGGTTTTGATGGTTGGTTGGCTGGTGTTAATGTGACAGTTACTTGCTATCTTAGCACATTAGGTTTCATGCTTAAAAAGTGAACCTGTCAATAACAGAAATTAAGAGGAGCCCTGTTAAGAGGTTAGAACATGTTAGGAACCTACACACTGGAAGCCACGAGAAGAGGCAGTGAGTGCCATTGCTGCACATTCCTGTGCTCTGCTCTGTACTAGCCCAAGTAAGCTGGCTGAGGACTAACCCTGGAAAAACTCCATTGTTAGCAGCTTGCTGTGTAGCTGCTAGAGCTGGTATGGAGGGAAGAGGTAATGTTGATCAGGGGATGACAGCATTGCCCCTTAAGTGGCATTTTCTATTCAAATCTTCATAAAGCAATTGTGCAAGAATTAATCTTTAACTTGAAGCTTTGAGTTACAATTCTGCATGTAGTAATTTTAAGTAGGAAATGTAAGGTAAAGCTATATAGTATGAGGATTTTCTTCTGTGGTTGCATACATTGTAGGAAACAACTTTTTTTTTTTTCCAGATATGATAGTGTGCAAAGAATACATATATATACATGCAATATAGATGTATACATAAATTTACATGCAGTGAACTGAATTGTGAAACAATTGCTGTACAGCTTAAATGACTCATTCCCTTGTCTTAATGGGCATGGAAAATAAGTCACAGTACATAGTCTCCACCCATAAATGTATCTGTTTCTACAGGTACTGGATGTGAGCAACTGAGTCATTGCCTTAGATCTGCCCTCCTCAACCTTTCCTCTCACATGTGCTTTTCCCAAAGTGCCATCTGCTAGAACTTCAGTGATCAGCAAGATAGTCTTAACTACCATGACATCAAGCAACAAACTGAACAAAGGGATGTAGTCTTAACACACTGAGCTGGCTGTCCCAGCTGAATCATAGCATTGTTCAGGTTGGGAAAGACCTTTAAGATCATTGAGTCCAACCACTAGCCTAGCACTGCCAGGTCCCCCATTAAACCGTGTCCCTAAGTGCCACATCTACATGTCTTTTCAACACCTCCAGGGATGTAGTGACTCAACCATTTCCCTGGGCAGCCTGTTCCAATGCTTGACAATCCTTTTGGTGAAGGAATTTTTCCTAATGTCTGATTTAAACTTGCCCTGGTGCAACTTTAAGGCTGTTGCCTCTTGTCCTATCACTTCTTACCTGGGATAAGAGACCAGCAGCCACCTTGCTGCAACCTCCTTTCAAGTGCAACCCTTGATTTCTATCAGTAAGTGAAATTCAGTAGTGTTAGTCCACTCCAGTCTGAGTCCAAGCTGCTCCAACTGGTAAGATGCACCTAAGACAAGACTATATCCATGAGCCTTATTTCTGCTTAGTGCTTTTTTTTTTTTTCCTGAAGTCAAAAAGCATCCGTATGTTACATAGAACTCTTTGTGTGGTCTCCCTGTAACAAGACACAGCAGATACTCTTGGTGGGAAATGCTGCAGGATTTGAACAAACAACTTGTAGATTGTAAATGCCCTCTAATATCTGAACTATGTTGTAATAATTTCCATTCAGCAGCCTCATAAGGGGAGAGGTCACATAATTTTCTGTATTAATAAATGTAACTGAGCTGAGTCACCAGTATTCATATAATTATATGAAAAGTCAGATCTGACACATGTATTTTTTCCTGGAGGGCTTTTAAAATCGCACATTTTTGCTGTCTTTTAGGAAAGAAATGCTGAAAATGCTATTGAAGCTCTTAAAGAATATGAACCAGAAATGGGCAAAGTGTATCGACAAGACCGAAAAAGTGTACAGAGGATTAAAGCAAGAGACATTGTCCCAGGTGATATTGTAGAAGTGGCAGGTAAGACTCATTTCTGTACTGCACACATGTATTAGCACAGTAGTGTAAAAGTGTTGTGGGGGCTTATCTTAATGATTTGATGCCCTGGGGGGAGTTTTCAAAGACACGGAAGTATGTGCTTTCATTTAAGAACTATCTTCCTTCTCTTCATCTGTAATTACTTTAAATGTGCATTTGCACTGAGGGGATTGTTTTTCAAATTGCCACTTAGTTTAATTGGTAGGTCTGAAAGCAAAGCATCTTAATTGGAGCACAGGTTTAACACTTGTCAGGGCTATTTTCTAAAGTCTAGTTTCAGAGTGTCTTAACTTGCCTGTTTTCTATCAAAATGCTCTTTTCCTTGCTCTTAAATATGTTTGGTTTCCTTAGGTTCTGGAATGCAGAGATACTTACTTTGGTTTTAGTCATGCTCTGCTCTTTGTCTAAGGAAAGATAAGGTTTTTTCCAACTCTGATGCTTGTAGTAGCAGTGCCTTTCAAATTCTCTTACAAATGTCTTCCTCTGTCCTCTCAGCCGGTATGACTATCACGTGACATCATTGTTTTCTCATCTTTCACAATTCTTTATTGCTTCTTTCACCTATTTCAGTGTAGGAGACCACAAATAGAGAACTATACAAAGCAGAGCTTCCTGTTTCTCCAGTGTAAGCATTTGAAGTACCAGTCTTAGAAGACTGGACTATTGCATCCAGCTTTCTAATAACTTAGATTTGCCCTAAAAGGTATACCTTCATTTGGAAGAAGTGCAAAAATAGAAGTATTATATGCTTACATCTAAAACGCCTTCATTTTGGTGATAAAGCCACACCAATCACTTATTCTTTAAACTGAACCTGTCAGTGACTAATGTTTCCTATTCCATCCCAGATAAAACTAGGTGATTCTTGTAGAGTGTCAGGACTGATTGCCTACTCATATTTTGTAGGTCATCATCAACTGTTAAGTGAGTGATTGTTCCTTTGGGAACAATTTAGGGTGTACATCAAGCTTTCTTTGCACTAGTGTCACTTTGCTTTTAGAGGTGGTAGCTGTCTCAAGAGGAGATAAATATATACCCTTAAACTTGACTATCCTCCTATTTTAATTAGCAGGCAGAGAGAGTATGCACTCAAAATGAAGTTGGTGTTGGCTCTCTGCCCAGCTTTCATTTCTTGAGAAGCTTTAACATTCACTGAGCCCTGTCTGGAGCCTCAGTTTTGTGCATAGGATGATTCAGCTGCAGCAGCCCTGGCTGTGGAAGTTCAGAGTGTGAATCTCATGAAGGCTGAAGCTAGTTTCCTCTTAGCATCTGTTGGTGAGGAACAAGTACAAATACAAAGTGCTGATAGCTGAAATAAAGGGTGAATTGTGATACCTTGTCACTTACTCAGCTGTTTTGACTCACTATTGCTGCACTGTACAGTCGAATCCGTGAGTTCTGCAATGAGATTTGGTTTCAGCAGCTGGCATTTTTTGTGTCCTTTTGAGGCAAACAGAACTGTATAAATTACAGATTCTGCAGTAAATTTCTACAAGTCTATCCTTTTTTTAAATGTCAGCAATAGAATGGTAGTTTTGGAAGCAGTTTATATCCTGGGAATACACTGAGGTTGTGTTTTTTGGTACTTCAAACAGTATTGGTAGAATTGTAAAGTGACTATGTATTTTGGGCTGGTTTGGGGTATCTCACTAAGGAAAGGTGCTGGATTTTGCTGCTCTGCCAGGTGTCTAGAGCACAGCAAGTTTTCTGCTTGATTCTTGCTATTTTGGAAGAGGTAGAGGACAAACTTAAAAATTAGTATGCTCATATAGGGAAACAACCCAACTTTATGACTGTCTGTTAAGGTAGGTGATCTAGCTTGTGGCTTGGTTGTAGAAGTTCATGCTGCTTAAAATATTTTAGCTTGGGGCTGATGACACAAGAGTTTGTCTTAAGCACTCAGCATGTTTTTCTTACATCGACAAATATGATCAACCGCAGCTTTAAGTGAAGGTAACTAAGTGTAAGTCATGTGGATGTTTAACACAGAAGTGCTTCAGTGAACTCTTGATAGTGAAACATTAAATTCTAACTTGTAGCTAGACAATGATGAAATTTTAATTGTAATCAAGCTCAGAAAAGCCACCAAACAAGCAAAGAAGAGCAAGACACTATGTACCAGCGTTAGTGTCAAGACCTGGAGGTGAGAGAGACTGTGTGCATGCCTCTGCCTCAAGTGCAAGAGTATTGTGATGGCCTTTGACATGGTGTTTGCAAAAAGATGACCATGTAGGGAAGTGACAGAGCACTTCATACTGGGATACATATCTGGGTATGGAATTCTAGGCAAAGTGCCAATGACATTTGTGTGTCCAGGCAAATGTCTTTCAACCGAGTGGCATAAATAACCAGGTGATAGGTTTCTTCCCGATGCTGATACCTAATTTTGAACAACTTTGTACAGATCTTCCATTACAGCATAGTTGTAGTTAATGTTATAACAGCTTTGTTAATTTGAAGTGGGTTTGACACAGAAAGAAGTCTTCGTTGCAGGAACTGGTAGATTGGAAAAGGGGAAATGTATTTGCCTCTTTACATTGCAGGAGTTTCCTGAGAATAAGTAGCATTGAACCATTTCCAAAATCATTTGGTATTTTCAGTAGTTTTGAACCCATTAAAGATAATCCGGTTGGTTTAGCATAAGCCAAAGACAGTGCAATAATGGTTTGTGCTATTACTTTTTCTTCTGGCTCCCTAGGCTATTTGTGGAGTTTGACTGCATTCATTATATAGACTATTCACTCTGCCTCATGGCCTTCTAGAATAAAGCTCCTGGAAGATGTTTTCTTTAAGTGATCAGTTGACAGAGGAGTGGAAGCTGGTTTATTTGACTAGAAGTAATAGGGAGAAACTGCAGGACTGCATTGTCACCTTGTAGTAAATACAGAATAACCTGAATTAGATGATCCCTCAATATCTACCTCTATTAGGTAGATAACCTAATGTCTTGCTTGTCTCTTGGGGATCAGTGTGCATACAGATACTGCAGAACACTATGAGCAGTTACTGGTCCTTGTGCTCAGTAGTTAATAAATTCAACAGAAATCCTACACTAAAATGCAGGTGTATGAGCTGACGCTATAGTCCATGTTTGCTCAGAGAATGTGCAGGCATGAATCTCTTAACTGTATGTTTGGAAGAATTTCTTCCATGTCCTCTTAAGCAGATACAGTGGAAAAGATACTGTTCTACCAACAGGAACTCTCCAGGATGAAGCTGGGCTTACAAGTTTGGGCTGTATGCCTTAAATTTGCCTGCAGACCTTTGGTGGGCATAGTTCAGAACTGTAGTGTGTGAGGGTTACTAAGCTACACTGTTTGTTTCTTAGAATTGATGAACTGAAAAAAAGGCCAGATGCTGTCCTCAAATGGCTTTGCTGTTTGCCTGTCTTAAATGGATTATCTTGCTGCTAATAAAAGCTTAAGTTACTGAGGGGGTGCACTCTAGATGTCTAACTAGTGGCTATCTTAACAGATTAAAGATGTCCTTTGTTTTAGTTGAGGGATTTTTTTTGCTTTGGTTGAAGTAACATTTTAAACAGAAACTTCAAGCAGCATGGCTTTAGTTCTTAGAGGTTTTGTATGAAGTCCAGTAGGACAAGTTGGGATAAACTGGTTGCAAATAATTTTGTTTTAAAGAAGCACATTTGGGAACAGAAGCTGTCTTTGTCCACTTCCATTGTATTTCCTGGTCTAAAATACTTTATTTTCAATACATTGTATCTGACTTTCTGTAACTTAATAAATGAATGTACATCAGTTGTAATCTGTAACTGACCAAACAGGAGCCACAGTAGTTTCTCCTTTCTCTGCAGTGTAGAATGATGGTTCTTGTCATCCATTCTTACATCTGTAAGTACTCAATGGCTTAAAAATACACACGGAGTTCCCAGGACCTGTTGCTTATTAATTAGTGTGTATTCCACAAGACTTAGCTTTAAGATTATACCTGGCATAAAGCATGCAAGAACTACTTTCTGAGGCTTTTACTTCTAACTGCAGAGTACCTTAAGACTCTTCCTAAAGCACAGATGCCTTTATAATTGAGGAAAGATAAATTTTGGGGTGAAGGAGATGGGGAAGGAAGGTTCTTAAACTGAATTACTTCAAACACCAGTGTGGTTATGAAGAGCTACAGGTTCTTCCTGCTAGTATAGGCAGTGAACATCGGTGTTGAGGATCTCACTCTAAAACATCAGGGTCTTTGTGCCTGTGTTACTTTTCTAAATAGCTAGAATCAATTTTCAGACTTGGTACTAGAGATGCAGGTTTGGTTTTTTGTAAGTATTGAGATTAGGGGAAAAAACAATGAAAAGGAGGAGGAAGACCTAATTCCAGAACGGTGTCCTACCAGAGGCTGTCCTAAAAGCATACTGCTGAGAGGATCACTTGATACACAAAAAAGTTGACTGCAAGCTAGTTTGGGTTTTGTTCTGTTTTTTCATTATTGTAAATAAAATTGTGTAAATTGTTTGGCTTGCACATATTTTGCTTTTTCCATAAAGTACTGCTTTTGAACCAGAAAAAATACAGAAGTAAGATCAGTGGTTGATAAACACACCTACAAGTGGTGCATAAATCCGTGAGCTTCAGCAAGCATTTTGGCTGTCAAACACAAACACATCAGAGGCAGTTGTGAGATAACCAGATACTGTCCAAACTCCACTGTACACTCCACTGAAATCTGGAAGTAGGTGAGGTTCAACTGAGGACACAGCCTAAACTTGTGTCACTTTGAAAACACATCAACTTGCAAAACACATCTCCAGTTTTTCCCCTCAGTTGGTGTAGTATTTTCCTCCAGAGTTACCAAACTGTCAGGTAAAACCAATGAAACTGTGTTTTAATTGAATTCAGAATATGTCTGATATTCTATACTCTGATTAGTATCAATACTGCAGTTGGGTTTTAAGATAACCACAAGTAGTACTGACCAAATACTTGAACATCAAGATAATGTTCTGTTAATACCGTATCACCCTGGCAAAGCAAGGCTGAAGACGACTTGCACTCAGAGCTATAACACACCTTCTGGGATTCTTACTACTTGTTCCAGTGTTGTCCAAATGCAGCCTACCTTGGAAACAGGGCTTCAGCTTTGATGTGAAGATGGCTTTGTTCTCTACTTGATCTGGCAAAAGTTAAAACTTAATTTACCACTTTGTTCTTTCTGCTATTTTTATAGGCTGATCACAAGAGTTTTTAATCTAGAAAACAGGTGATATAAATAGAACCACTAATTAAAAGCTAAAGGTAGATAAATTCAGATTAAAGTGCAGACTTATAGGCAGGGTCCGTTGGCACAGTTTATTCAGTGTTCTGGTGCCCCCTTCAGAGAGAGTGACACTTAAAGTGTGTTTGTACAAAACAAGAAGAAATACAATAGAAATAATTCAAGTCTTATGCACTATTTAACACAGTATATAGATTTTTCTCATGAACGTTGTCTAATCTGTAACACGCATCATAAAACCAAAGAATTAATTTATGCAAATGTATTGTTTTGTCATCCTGGCAGTAAAAGCAAATGGTGTTTTACTGGTATGGTTAAAATTGTATGGACCAGTGCTATTAGATTAATTTTCAGAAAAAGCTGTATTTTAGTGCTTTGGAATGGAAGCTCAGACTTAAGATATATTTCATAGTAGCTCTTCTAACTTTGACAATTTGATTCTCTTGGCCTTGTATGAAGGTGTAGGTGGACTCAATAATCTTCCTGTTCTGTAGAGCTTCTCATTTTTTGGTAGCATTTTATTATACCCTGTTCAGGAAGTGTTAAATACTTAAAATCTTTTACTATGGGAGAAAAATGAGGTTTCTGATAGTCTAACGATATGAAACACAATAGGAAGATGAGATTGTGTGCACGCAAAAGGGGAAGAGGGGCTAAGCTGAGCTTCTGTTAAGGAAGTTTAATATATAAAGCAGTTGTGCTGCGACAGCTGTACTTCTGAATACAAGCAGTTGTTCTGGTCAGGTGTAAGCTTTAACTGTTTCTGTCCCCTGGCAGAAACAATGCTCAGTTCTGCTTGATCTAAGTACGTAGCATCACATATGTGTTATTTTAAGCCTACTCATTTCAATTCTTAAACCTTAAGATGATACCCATGCTTAATGTAGGAAGCTTCAGTTGCCTCAGTTTATTAGTAAATGTTCGCACAGTGGTGCGTCCTCTAATTTAGAGGGTAAGAAACTTAACTTGGGGCAAGAGAGGGGACTTTGGAATAACTGACTCTTCTAGGAAGCTAAAGATCTCATTAGGAAAAGTGGATTAAATAACTGTACCCACAGTAATATGTAATGTTGAAACAAAGACAAGAGTTGCTAACACAATGTGGGTTTTCTTTGGCAAAAAAATTAATACTTATTCCTTTCCCTTTTAATGGTAAAACCCTGTGCATGGTGTATTTTGAATCAGGAATGTTTTAATAGCAGTGTGGTAGGTTATATCTGCAGAACTTGCTAGTATTTCTACCCTAGCCTGATGGAATTAGAGCATCCTAATGGAGCAGAAGAAAAACCACAGTGTCTTTTTGTAGACCTGGAACATGTAACAAACCTTAGACTATTGAGACACTTGTATATAAGGAAGGGGTGGAACGACATAATTTTATACTTTTCTTTTTTCCTGTCCTCTCCATTTGGTGTTTTCTGGCAGGTTTTTTGGGAATCTTCTTACTCGCTTTCAGGAACTGTTGTTTGTGTTCCTGAATTGTTCAACCACGTGTTGAAATAGTATCCCAGTTCTTCAGAACTTGCCTAAAAATTAGTTGTAAAATTGGGCAGCAGTGGTAGAATAGTTTCAAACTGTACTGATAATCTTTATTGCTAAAGTCCAGTTCCAGCCCCAATCTGCTGATAGCAGATACAGGTTGATACTAGCTTTGGTTAATGATAAACATAAATAAGAAGGTTTTAAGTACGTATTGCTTATGAACAACTATTCCAGCTTCTACAGGAAAAATTACTCTGATTTACTGTGATCACTTAGATGGGCTGTTTGCAAACATGTAACTTTCTTTGCTAAGAAGATAAATTGTTCTTGCAATGCTGATATTAACATAAAAAGGAAGCAAAACTTTCCACTTTATAATGTACCTGTCTGTGAACCTCCTCTTAGCAAGTGGGAGGGACCAGAGGCAGTTAACAAAGCTGATATCAGTGTTCAAAGTACACATTTAAAGCAGTAGTTTCATTTTGAGGGCTCTTTTATATATCATAGTGGTTTCTTGGGGGTAAAGTTAGTACCGGTTCCCGCGGCTACAGTCGCCAGCAATTTTGGTTAGAAGATCTATAATGTCATGCGAAACTTGAAAGATAAATATAGTCTTGTTGTAGTCTAAAGTTCTTTGTTGATACCCAGATGTAGCTAAAAATATAACAGGGACTGAAATCCACACAGCTTTGATAAGCTTATTTCCCCTCCAGCTTCACCGTTCATAGAAACGTGCCTCAGTACTTCTGCCCATCTTCCTGTGCTGCTTAAACCACAGGCTGATGTAGCCTGCAACACGCCAATAGTACATTTTGGCTGTAGAGGTCTCCCCATGTCTGAAACAATATTTTGACCAAATTCTGAAATGAAATGTTTAGTAGTATTGCTGTCTTGGAAACTGGTAAAGTAAAAGGGTTGTCAGCACTCAAATGAAATACCTAGATGATGAGCTGATCATTTTAGTCAAGGATTTGGTCACTACGTGCTATTAAATAGAGACCAACATTGCTTAATATATTCTATATTTGAAGTTGATTTGGAGACTTGAATCCTCTTCCCTTTCATGGCAGCTTTGCAAATTGAACAGGGCAGTTTGTGTGTTGGATTGTCCTTAAAGATTAGTTCATGAGGAAGCCCCTTCATGGGGAACTGCAATCATTTCTGCAAGTGCACACCTGCTTTGATGTGCTCTGTTGATAAGTAGGGTGAAATCAAACATACATATAAATTACTGTCCATATAGAGTGGAAATTGACCTGTGACATTGCCACAGCATTGGGAGGAGTAAGATAAGATGTGGAGAGCTTTGAACTTGAGAAGAAATGCTACAGTGTTAAATGTCATTAGTGGGAATCTTGGTGATATAACGTTGCTAATCAGATTGGTAGCTGAAGAATCCAGGATTTTCAGATATTCAGTTGTCTGTATTTTCAGTGAAGGAGCATGACTTGTTTAAAGTAATTGACATAAGCTTTAAAAATTCACATCACAACTAAATACCACTCCAGGTTTGACCAAGGAGTGGAAACTTTAATATTCTGCTTCAGTACAGACTCATACACAGTTAAATAAATGGCTATTTATTCTCTTTTACCCCTTACAGGGTCCAGGTTGTTTTAAACAGATTCCTTTATTGTGTGGTAAATCTCACTATAAAAATTGTAAGAGTATTTTGTGCATGAATAAAAGGATTCTATGAATAAAGCTGTAATGATTTGAACCAAACTGTACTCCTGCTCTTTCAAGAAGCAGTCTTATTTTGTGGTTAGAAGGGCTGTTTCATCAGTAGTTAAACGTTTGGCTGCACTGTGCTTTAAGGGATATGTACCTGGGCAGTTTTGAAAGCAGCTGGTTTGATTTCTTCAGAGGTGTTGTAGAAATCAAGTGACTATTTAGGATTTTAAAACCTGTGGTTAAAATAATGGATGAAGATACTTCTGCGACAGACTTGGGAATGTATCAATTTAGACTGTAGCAGCTCTCTACTTAGCAATGTTAATACATATTCACCTTCTAATTTCTTTCAAGCCTTGGGTCGTACTTTTATTGATTCTGTGGACTTGTACTTAAACAACCCCCCCAATTTCTTTCCTGTGTTGAGGTGTATGGAAAAAGCCTTCTACTTTGAGATGAGATGTGCACTAAACCGCTCCCTAAAAATTTCCTGTGGGTTCCTATCTACCATAGTATGATTTCCTATGTATATTCAGTTTCAGTTATGCTCATGAAAGCATCTTCAAGACTGTAAATGACTTCTTGTTGGAGCTGGTTTTTTCCTAAGAGCTGCCTAAAATAGTTCTGTAACTGACCCTGATGTACAGCTTTCCTGCCTATTGGAAATGCCTTGAATGTTTTACTCTAGCCTTCTCAGGCAGAGAAGGTGTCGTGGTTTAAGCCCAGCCGGCACCTTGGAACCACGCAGCCGCTCGCTCACTCCCCCCCCCTTTTTCTTCCTCCCCCCCGCTCCCGGAGGGATGGGGAGGAGAATCGGAGGAATGTAACTCCCACAGGTTGAGATAACAGCTCTCCAGTAACTAAGGTATAATACAAACCACTACTGCTACCAATAATAATGATAAGAGGAATAACAAGGGAAACGGACACAACCGCTCACCACCCGCCGACCGATACCCAGCCCGACCCGAGCAGCGATCTGGGCCTTCCGGGTAACTCCCCCCAGTTTCTATACTGGGCATGACGTGCTGTGGTATGGAATAGCCCTTTGGCCAGTTTGGGTCAGGTGTCCTGCCTCTGCTTCCTCCTGGCTTCCCCTCCTCTCTGGCAAAGCATGAGACTGAGAAAGTCCTTGGTCAGAGTAAACATTACTTAGCAACAACTAAAAACATCGGTGTTATCAGCGTTGTTCCCAGACTGAAAGTCAAAAACACAGCACTGCACCAGCTACTAAGAAGGCGAAAAAATGACTGCTACAGCTGAACCCAGGACAGAAGGTGATTGAGTAATGTGTCCTGTCTTAAGTTGTTGAGAGAAACATAGAAAGCTGCAGTATCCTAGTAAATTTAACACTTCAGTTCTGGTCGTTCAGACAATTGATAATGATGGTGGTGGTTTTCATGGACATACTGATGCTTGGTTATCAGTTGTCTGCTAGAGCAGGGATCTCTCCTAGTCTGAACAGCTCTGAGCTGTTCAGAAGAAATAGGTTGGAAAATCACTTGTAAACTTTGCCATATGTTCTGTCCAGTTACTGGAATGTTTTAGGATTATTTTGGAACAGCTGCTTTTTTGTGCTACTGTTAAATAAATACTTATTTAACAGTATTGTCACATGTGGTAGTGTGTCTGAGTTGGCTGTAGTTTTCCAGCTGCTTTAAGTGCTTTGAAAATGTGTATGCAGATTGGCAGGGGTTACACCACACTGTGCTGAAGTATTAGCCTGTTGTTCAGCGATATCTGAAAACCAGCTGTTACTATATGTCTGCATCTAAACCTCCTCATGACATCAAGAGAGCATATTGAATAGTTTTGCCATTTTTGGTCTAGGTCACCATTTGTCTGATGCTATTTTCCCTTGCTGCTCAAGGGCATCGTGGCTTAAATTAGTTTTCACATACTATAATGATACAGAAAGGGAATTGGTGGTGATTTATTGGATCCCTTCATATACAAATACTTACAAAAATAGGTAGTTAAGTCTACAAGTAAGACTATGCAATCTTTTGCTGATTTTAATGGTTGGGATTTCTTTGACCTTACAAGAAGTCATATGGTGCAAGTTTACTTAACATTTGAAACAGCTCTTGAATTCTCTTCAGTGTTTTGTTGCATAGTTTTTGTGTGAGTGGTTGTATGTTCTATGGCTGTAACACCACAGTGGAGTTTCTCATGGTTGTTATTTGTTAATGTGCATTATTGCTGTTAGTTGCATAAGCAGTTCCTGCAGGAATTGCAGCTTGTTTTAATTTTACTGCAGGGACACAGACTCCATCTACTGAGAAGATCAGCTTTTTATGAGTTAGTTAATCTCCATTGTCTGTTTCCTTCCATTATTTTATCATAAAAAGGAAGTTGAAGCTTGAATACATGCAGTGCTAAATTACATTAAGAATGTTTGATTATACACATTCATCAGCAATATTGACATACAGAATGTAGAACTCCCAATATGAGTCAGAAACGTGATTCTCATTAATAAGCTTTAGCACAAGTTAATTTGCATGCAGCCATTTATTTACAGTAGTCACAAAATGGTGGAGATTTAGCTCTTAAAAACTAGGAAAAGTTAGAGAAGAGGAAGTAAGGTGGAAGAATTAATTCTGGGATGACAGATGCTGGAGCCACACAGCTCTGGCAACTGCCATCTTCAGGAGTGTGCTGTTAGCATCCTGTATCTCCTGTTCCCTTGGTGTCTCAAACACCCTTCCCCTCCCGCCCCCCCAGTCTTCTTATCTGCAAAGTAGAACTATATATGACAAGATAAACATAGAATAGAGTGCTGTGAAAATTCTAACTGGGATATGGATTGTGGTATGTTTAATAAGTATTACTGAAGAATAAAGCTAGTGTATGACCTGAAATTAACTCCTAACTCGGAAACATCTGACAGTATCGAAGGATAACATTAAAAGAGCATATTTGCAGAAGCATGTTATTCTCATAATTGGTGCCAAAGAAAAGGAAAATACAACTTCTTTTAGTTTCTACATAAATGTGAATAACATTCTGATCTTTGGAGAGCAAAGGACTTGCTTTGGGCATAGAGAAAACCACCTGACAACTTTCCAGGACCAGTCATCCTGAAAAGGAAACTTGACACACTTTAGCTCTGGGGTTTGGCTTTTTATTAATACATATTCTGAAATAGATATCTTTCTCTTGACAATATTTTCCCTTTGCTTTCAAGTGGTAATCATGTGATTAGAAAAACAATCCAGTGATTTACAACTTCTTTCTTTGAGGTTAGATAGGGGTAGAGATCTTGAGGGCAAATCTCAATTGCAGAAGTATATTGGATACTCAGAAAATTGGAGGATTGCAAACCACAGAAGTAGTAATAAACTGTTGGTAATCTCAGTCATCTGGATGATTACTGGAAAATGGTTTTCCTGGCTGATGGAGGTAAATAGTATGCTTGGTTAGAAATCTCTCGGATAACAACATTCTAACTTTGTCTTGTTCATTTCTTTGTAGTTGGAGACAAGGTTCCTGCTGGTC
>NW_009938698.1:22405-48704 GCF_000696875.1 Nestor notabilis
TACTTCTATCAAATCTACAACTCTAAGGGTAGACCAGTCAATTCTCACAGGTATAATTTATGTGAATTTTGGATAATTACCTGCATAATTGCAAGTGCCTTTTCGCTGTTTGTTTAGAATAATCAATTAGAAACAAGCCTGTAGCTATTCAAGTACTCTGTTGCATTCAAGTGCAGTAAATTTCTGATCTAGTAACTTAACTCTTATAGTGGCTGAATGCATTGCTTCATTATTGGCTTTACATGTTGACTTTAGTGGGATAAACATTCTTAGTGAGAAGTGTAATGCTTTTTTTGGGCTTGCTTTCTCCCCACCCCTCCAAGTCACACACCAGTAACTTGTGGGAAACTGCAAAAGGAAGAATTTCTATTCTAGTTTATGCAGTCTTCTAGGTTTGAACATCTTGTCACTGCTCAAATATGAAAGTATGGAAAACTTACTAGAAGTCTTCTGTAACAGCCGTTTTCTCTCACAAGAAGGAATAACTTGAAATTCAGACAGCTTTTAAACCACTGTTGCTAAAGACTGAGTGCACTGAAGCCTTATTTGCTGAAATTCTGTGCTCGAACATTCATGTGTTTCCTGGTACCAGCTTTCCAATGCAGGACCTATATTTAGAGCACTTTTCAGATGTGTTGAAAACAAAACAAAGTAGCAGTACTTCTGAATATAGGAAAGAAGCTAGGAATCAACCAAGCATGCTATAACATTTATTCACTTGGCTGGAACATGAAGATCTGTCTGCCTGTTTTGGTAGCATAAATTAATGTTAACTAGCTCTGAATTTTAAAACAGTAAAGTATTCTTAAGAAACCTATTTTTGATCCTCGAATCTATCTTGGAACAGGCTCCTAAGTTTCTCAGTACAGATTCTGAATAGCATAGAACTGATGGAGCTTACTTATGTTAGGCAGAAGAAAATGCAGGCACTCCATATTTGTCAAGCTGTCAGAACTGAAATAATTAGAAGAAGAAATCCACCAGAAGCCTGATAATGGGAATAATTCCTTGCCTTTGTTTAAATAACAGAATTATTTTTTTTAAAGAAACCTTTTTCTATTTTCAGCCTATTTTAAGTTGATGCTTTAGTGTCCTAACTAGTAAAGCACAACTGAAGTCTAAGATGCCGCTTAAAAGTAGGAAGCTTTGGCTCTCTTGGCTTACGAAAGGTAGCATAACTCAGTGATGGAAGCTAATAGCAGCACCTTAGGAAATCTGATTAATTAACATCCGTGTTTTATGGAAAAGAAACTTTCCTATACCTGTGACATGTTTATAGAAATTGCTACTCTTAAGGTCTTTATGGAAGAGTTCTCTGAAGACTTCCAGCTAAAGAGTTAAAAAACAGATGGGTGCATGACACTTAAATCGGGTCTGCCAGTATAACTGTGCTGCATACAGTCACAGACATATAACTGAGGTAACATCTAATTTTTAAAGGAGAACATACCTCTTCCAGTGCCTAAAGAACAGGAGCACTTGTTACTTCATGAGAAGCACACACATTAATTCATGCAGTAGATCTTGCTGCATTAAAAGGAGGGGTGGAGTATCAGATGCTTACTTTCCCTGTTCCTTAAAAGACATGGTGTGTGCTTCATTTATATTAACTCTATAAAATGCTTACTTAAATCCTTTCCTATTTCCATTAAAAGCCAGCCATTCATTTTTTTTGGTCAGCTGAAATATTTCCTGTTTCACTTAAGCAATTAAATCATTTGAGGAAAGAAATTTGACATCCTACAGAATTTTAGGACTGAGGATTATAACTTTTTGATTCCCTGCAGGACTCCAGATGATACATGTATAATCTCTTCTTAAGACTATTATCTTAATTTTAGGGGAATCTGTGTCTGTTATTAAGCACACTGACCCTGTGCCTGATCCTCGTGCTGTAAACCAAGACAAGAAGAACATGCTTTTTTCTGTAAGTTACTTGGGTTTTAAACTTCTGTATAATAATACTGAAGCTGTTAAACAAAAATGCTCAGAACTTCAGGTCTTCACCTAAAAGCTGTAGGACTTCTTTGCTGTATTATCGATATGCTTGTCTCCATGTACATGGAACTAAATGAATTAAAAAATAGAAGTAACTTCTAATAAAAGCTGTCCTGAGTGAAGATGTTGCTTGAAATCAGTTTCTATGAGGAAACTGGTTTTTTTTTCCTTCACAAGAAAGGCTTGAAGGCTGGAGAACACACACTTAGTGCTTCTACATTGCTTTTCTAAAGTAATAGTTCTTGAGACTGATAAGAGTGCCCACACAAATTGTGGTATTGGGTGGCTAAAATTCAGGAACCTAGTTCTCAATAGGAATGAAATAGCTTGTATAAATTTGTTTAAAGGAAGCATTGAATGCCTTTCAGATAACAAAACCACTCTTCCCATATTGTTGGTAGGCTCCTTGAAGAAAAGCTAACTGTTTTTTCTCATGTTAAGTGTGTTCACATAGGGAGCCCCAGAGAACACATCTATTACTCATAGTAAATAACATTAAATATGACAAAATACAATCCTAATAAGAGAAAAAAACCACTGAAGATTCCAGTTGAAATACATACTGCTTACTCAGCAGCTGGGTTTGACGATGTTGCTTATTGTAGGTCAGTATGGTTTCATTTGGGGCGCATTCTACGTTGGAGTATTCCCTTACAGATACTGGGGTCATGTCATTCTCCTCATCTTTTTGTCTATCCTAGCTGAAACACAGTCTAGACTTATGTAAGGTGTTCTTAATGGTTTGGGGTTTTTAAGTCAAATTAAACCAAAACCAAACAGAAACCACCACCAAAACCTGTTTATAGCTTGACTATAAGTTTTCTCTTCCCTTTCCTTTCTTTACACAGGGTACTAACATTGCTGCTGGTAAAGCTATGGGAGTGGTTATTGCAACAGGAGTAAACACTGAAATTGGCAAAATCCGTGATGAGATGGTGGCTACTGAACAGGAGAGAACCCCACTGCAACAGAAACTGGATGAGTTTGGAGAGCAGCTGTCGAAAGTCATCTCTCTTATCTGCATCGCTGTTTGGATAATAAACATTGGTCACTTCAATGATCCGGTTCACGGTGGCTCCTGGATTCGAGGTGCTATCTATTACTTCAAAATTGCTGTTGCTCTTGCTGTTGCTGCTATTCCTGAGGGTCTGCCTGCTGTCATTACCACCTGCTTGGCTCTTGGAACCCGGAGAATGGCCAAGAAGAACGCTATTGTTAGAAGTCTTCCCTCTGTGGAAACCTTGGGTTGCACCTCAGTTATTTGTTCTGACAAGACTGGTACTCTGACCACGAATCAGATGTCAGTCTGCAGGGTATGTTGAACTAGCTGCTTCTGTTTTACTTTTCTTCCTCAGCCACTCTGAATAGTCAGCATTGCTTGAATTCTTTTGATTGCAAGTCTTTGGGTTCTCATATCATAAAAATTTTGCTTTATTTTCCTAAGATAAGCTTCCACTTTTAATTCAGTTTTCCATTGTGTAGTGTTTAAGGCTTTTATCTCTTCCCTTATTTAGTCATGGCCAAAAATAGCTGTACCTGCACTTGATGGAAGGAAAAGTTGTTTGCAAGCAGCTTTCCATTGACTTGTCTGTAAACCATTCAGTCTACTGGTAATTATGTAGTATGATTTAATCCTCAGTTTCAGAAAGGTAGGAGAGTAGAAGCAGGATGTGTGTAAGTGTAAAACACTTGCCTCTTCCATTTGGCAAGATGACAATGGTGAAGAAACTTAACAATTATTACAGTATCTTGGATAGTTTGTGGTATTTTCACTATTGAGTGGTTCCAGCTTTATTTGGTTATTTTACCTTCAGTAGCTCTTCTTGGTCTGATGTAGATCACTGTGGTGTTTCCAATGTGCAGTATTGTATGACTAATCTGGCAACTTTGAGGTGTGGTTGACCCTGACACCAGCATTGCCAGGGTCATCTTCAGTGTCTGGCATATCTTTAGGTAAGCATAAGAAGTTAGTGCCCCTTGTCCCTTCCGCCCAGTATTCTTTCTAGTTTTGATGAATTTGGGGCTTTTATAGCTTAACATAATGCATGTTCAGTTGCCAGTTCTTCTTTCTCATAGACTTGATATTCTGTGTAGTAATTTCATGGAGAAAACATAAGATTCTTCTGTTTAATTGTAGATGTTTGGTGACTTAGCAACTTTAGGACATCAAATGTTCAGTCATTACATTGGGTTAGAATTCCAAATATGTGAATGTTGAGCACTGCGCACCAGTGGCAAAAGTTTGTAAGCCTTAAGCGCTTTACTCTCATGTGATGGATGGCTTTTACTTTCTAATTGGTGGTTGACTTGTTCTACTTCCTTAAGTATTGTAGTATTTATACCTAAGAGACACAAAGCAGCTGCTCATCAGTATTCCAGAGGAGGTTACTTGCAGTAGAGTTGCATAACTGCCCTAGTCTTTGCAGGGATTTTTTCATCATGCAGATGCCAAAAGCAGAAGGCTTCCTGGTTAACTCATCATTTAAGTTGTGTTTATTTAAATGCTCAAACCACTCTAGTCCTTGTATTTAAAGGGCTAAATGTTTCAAGTTTTGTGCAGTGCAACTTACTTGGTTTCTTGTTAAGCTCTGACAGCTACAAAATAACCTTAATTGCAAGATTTTACAAAATGTAGCAGAATCCTAGTACCTGTGAACAGTACACTGCTGCTCAGTTTCACTCTTGCTTAGCTTTTGAGGAATATTGGTTTACAACAGTCATTCTACTTGTTGTAAGGTTTGGTGTCAGGTAGTAACTCCTGAGTGTCCAAAAGAACCCTATACTAAAATGTTTCAGTCAGAAACAACACTGCCTTAGGAGGAGACTTGAGGGATTGTGTTTTAAGGTCCTCCTGTAGTATCTCCTTTTGAGAATGCTTTGTGGGCTTTTAATTCATCAACTTGTCTAGCTTCTTGATCTTTAAACTTTGAAGATTATAGGACACTGAGGCAGATCAGTTGCAGAACACCTAATGATTAGGATGTATTTTGTGAAGATGCTTGCCTAAAACATAAGGCAGCACAATGCAGGGAAAGAAAGACACTGCTAAAATGTGGTATAGGAAAATGACTTATGCTAACCAACAGGTAAGACGTTCCATTCAGATACACAATCAGTGATAATTTTTCTTCTCTACTACCACTCCAGCAAGTCATGATAAGAGTATGACAGCTCCAGGCACTGTGGTTTTTATCTCCCATCATCCCAGTTGTGGTTTTGCCTGCAGCTCTCTTAGAAAGGAAACAAACACAAAGGCAAGACCGAGATGCAGGTGTTATGGGGTACAACTGCATCCTTCAAATTGGAGTCTCTGTCTGAAAGTAACATTTCAACCTGTGCTAGAAGAGCACTTGAGCTGTCTGAATGTATCATCCAGTGCATTGGTAGCTTAGAAAAAGTGACTTACAACTACAAAACCAGGACAAAGAAACAGTTTCACTTAGTGGCTGGTATTAAGGGAAACTGGCCATAGTCTGGCTCTTGCCTAAAACCTTACCTCTTAGATCTAGAAGCTTCTGGTATTTGTAGATGCTTTTATTTTTACTTTGGCAAGAACTTCCAGTTTCCAAGCTGCCCTGTGCTGCTTTTACTGGAACTGCTGTTTCAAATACACACAGGAGAACTGATTTACAGGTCTGAAGCCTAGGAAGAGCTTGTCTATATTCAGGATTGTCCAGTGGATGTGTGAGTAGTCTTCACAGCTAAAGTTAAGCGTATGTAGTTATGTGTTTTCCAATTCTTTGATGTAGTTAAGCCACAATTCACTTTTCAGATGAGATCTGTTAAGCAGACGTGCTCTTTTCTGTACTTTGTGCTTCAGTATAGGGAGCTGTTCAAACATATATGGGATCAAAGTACAGAGTGTCATATCTGGTTTTGTCTAGTTTGTGGGTTCAACCCGAGCTTGCCTCTTCTATGTGCTTGCTTAAAGACCTGTGTTTAAATTCCTTCATTAATTATTGTTCAAAAGTAATAATGTTTTTAACTCTAATTTCAGATGTTTATCCTGGAGAGAGTAGAAGGAGATTCCTGTTCTCTGAATGAATTTACTGTAACTGGTTCAACATATGCTCCCATGGGAGAAGTGTAAGTGTTCTGCTGAAGTTAAATATTTGTCTGTTTATGCACTGTTAATTTAGGCTTGAAAAGTGATGCATGGAATATTCAGTAGTGATAGTTAATAAATGAAAGCTCAAGCAGTGAGAATGCACACTGAAGGGCTAGGGGGGAAAGTAATTAGCAGTAAAAGGAAGTTAAATTCTATTCAAGTAAACCTTCATGAAACTGACTGAACGCAGTCTCCAGTATTTCAATGTTTCATTCATAACCTAATCATAAATTAGGGGTAGGTGAGAAGATTTATTTTCATGAAATCTTACTGGGCTGAGATGAGCTATGCCAGTGCTTCAAAATGAAGTTTACTTTTATATTTAAAACCCTGCATAAATCTGAACAGGCCTCTGTTAATCTATGAACTCAATGTTTCTATTCCCCTGCCTCAGAGAAGGTAGGAGACTTTTTTCCTATGAATGTGTTGGAGTTAATTCTTAAACTTACTGCAATTTCCTGTCCCCTACCCTCAGCAGTTTATTGGACTCTGCATCTGTGCTTGAATAGATGGCTGTCTGTCTCAGCCATTGGTATTTGAGCTGGTGTTAAACCCACTCCCTTAGGAAAGGAATGCTATGTCTGGTTTACTTCATCAGTTGCAAATCTCTGGTAGTGGGATAGGTGGTTCATCCTGACAATTTTAGGAATTTTTAGGGCTCTGCTTCTAGAAGGAGAGCTGTTTCTTACTGGATTGTTACAGCTTCTTTTACTGCCCGGTGTTCCATGTGTTTTTAATCTCATCAGTTCAGTTTTACTTGCAGAAGAGAATTGTTCTATGTATGAAGTAGAATTAAGTTTCAGTTATTGTAAACATTTCAGCCTTACAGAGTTCCACATGCATGCCTCTGACTCCATGCAATCTTCACCAATCTCAGTAGTGATTATCTCTGTTTAATTTTCATAGCTGTTAAGACCATGGTGTTCTCAGCAGCTGGAAATTTTTATTCCCCAATTCTCTTTTGTTTCAGAGCTAATTGCTGTCAAAAGCTTATGCTTTCATTTCAGGAGATGGCATTGACTTAGGCAAGGTGACATTCTAGCTCTTGCTGAAGCAGTTATGCTTTAGCTGGTCTCGCAAGAGCTCTGGATAAACAAAACAATAAAACATAGTGTGGTGGCAGATGTTGAGTATAAGATGACAGCATCAATGTATGTTAATGTTCTATTTTTACTTGCTGGAACCAGGGAAATGTGAACAAACATGTTCATCACGCTGCATTCACGTACGTAAAGAACATTCTGTGAGAGGGAAATGGCCACAGAAAGGCTGTTATTGGAGCATAAGGAAACAAATAGCTAAATGCTCAAACCTTTAGGGCTGATTTATTTCTGCAGTTATGGAAAGCTTTTGAAATCATTGGCTTTGTGAGGATTTTAAGGTGATTGGCTTTGGGTTGCAAACACTCACTGACAACGAAGTTCATGGGGACAATTAGGAGGCAGCCTAGTCCTTTGCACTGCCCCAGAGCAGGACCTGCCCTAGATGTTTCTTTGTTGTACTTGACTTCAAATGCTGTTGTCTTCCACAGCTGTACAGGCAGTCTCCTCTATTTCATAACCATTAAGTGGGTTTGCAATAAATCAGTGTTTTTTCAATCGCTCTTACAGTACTTGATGTGTAACTTCCCCTAAGATGTCGTTCAGAATACAAAACTACAAATATTTCTTATTTGAAAACTAGAATGTTGTAGTGCCAGATTTCCCAGGGATGTTAGGAGATTGTCAAACGGCTTAATTCTCTTCAAGTTCAGAACAGGTGAAAACAGGAAGTATTGGCTGTGATAGATGAGGCGACAAACTGGGAGCTGCTGGGAAGTTTAGAGTTGACAGTTTAAAGCCACTGCTTATGGCTGTAGGTTTATGTGCAAAATGACACTTGCAAAACATGCTCGTGTTTTTAAGATGCATTTGGTTCACATGCTGTGTTATACAACACTGGAATTTCTTTGCAGTACTGCAAGAGACTGAACAAAAGCTTATATAATTGGACATTTTGTAGTCTGTGTTAGGAATTCTTATGGAGTAGTGATCCACGTCTTTCTACCACCAGACCTTTTTTTCCCTTCCCCATGAGCTTTAGTGAAAGATGTTATATATGAGTTATGTCTTGCTAATTTTGGTAGGGGGAGAAATAACAGTATTGAACACTGTCTTGGGTCTTTTATGCTTACTCTAGAAGTATGCTAATGTTCCAGAAAATGAATTCATTTACTACCTATCTCCAAATGTCAAAGCAAAGAAGATGCTGCTTCTTTGTGATGTCTAAATGGTGCATTACTTCAGGAAAGATTTCAGCTACTCATCATTAGATGTATGTGACTACTAGAAAAGAGTATTTCTTTTGTAGTGGCATTTGTGTTATGAAATTACTTAGCTTTTCATTGCTTTAGGAGGTTCACATATAGTATAGAGGAATTTTTAAGAAATTAGAAGCCCAATCTGCTTTTATCCCTGCCCAGTGGATGCATTTCATGCATGGCAGTAAATCTGCAGAATATGCAGTAAGGTTGAGGAAGCTGAACTCCTGAGTACTCCCAACAATATCCCTCTCCTACTTGGAACAGTCAAGTCCTGCACATACTCTAATACTGCTCTCATATGCCTCTTCACTGAGCTCTTCTGCGTTGCTGTATCACTTGAGGAAATGAGGTTTTGTAATTCAGGTAGTGATTTCATTGATGATCATGTAATTCAGTTCATGACTCTTTGATCTAAACTTCAGAACTCACCTTCTATTAAACCTGCTCTTCTCAACAATTTCTGGTTCTGTAGTTCCAAGTCCATAACTAATAAGCATTGTACTAAATGGAAGTACAGTAAAGGGATTAAAGAAGAGGAAAAGGTGAGATGCTAATACTAAATAACTAACTTAAGTCTCCCCCTTTTCTTCCTTTGGAAAGGCATAAAGATGACAAAGTTATTAAATGTAGCCAGTATGATGGCCTTGTGGAACTTGCAACGATCTGTGCGCTCTGTAATGATTCCTCTTTGGATTACAATGAAGTAAGTACATATCCTAGAACAGAGGAGAGTGTGAGAATGAGGATAAATGTTTTTCTCATCTGTCTGTGTAATACGTTTCAGTGATAAATCCCCTTCTAGTCGAGAGGGAGAGTATTTAGGACCTCTTAAGTGTTAATTCTGGGAATGACTTGTTTGAACACTGAGAAAACGGAAGCCAGGCAGCACGTGTAATCCAAAATGTAGAGGTCTCCTGGTGTGTAGAATGCACTGCTGCTTTCTTGCTTTGCTTTGTCTTCTTAAGGTTGCTATATCTGATAACGACTTAAATGCTTGATGATAAAGTACTGACATCCTTCTCTCTTCATCTTGAGAGTGAAGGCTTGAAACTTCCTACAAATCATAGTCATCAAAGCTGCTTTTTCAAAATAGGCTGTTTTTTGCTTGTTTCATAAGACTTAAGCTTTTTCTCCATTGTGAAACTTGAACATTTGTCTCTGGTAGGTTCCAGGTGAGGTTTAAAGTAAACTTCTGTGTTTTTATTTGCTTTGTCTTAACTAAAGGCTAAGGGAGTCTATGAAAAAGTTGGTGAAGCCACAGAAACAGCACTTACCTGTCTGGTTGAGAAGATGAACGTGTTTGACACAGACTTGAAAGGACTTTCTAGAATTGAACGTGCAAATGCTTGCAACTCGGTCAGTAGTGTTCCTTTTACCTGGAATTCATTGGGGTGTGAGTTTTGTAGTGTTATCTAATTGCATTTTTATGCTTTTTTTTTTTTTTCTTTATAAGGTGATAAAACAACTCATGAAGAAAGAATTCACTCTGGAATTCTCAAGAGACAGAAAGTCTATGTCTGTCTATTGCACACCAAACAAACCAAGCCGCACATCCATGAGCAAGATGTTTGTTAAGGTCAGTTCCTCACGCAGGGAAGTGCAGCTATGGAATGGCTGCAGAGGTAGCACAAGACTAAATTATGGCACAACTGCACCTTGAAGGTGAAGGAAGGACTTTGTAATTTGAGGAGATGTTGTAATGGGAAGGGATTTATTAAGCTAAATGACTTTTTTTCTGCCTCTGCAGGGTGCTCCTGAAGGAGTCATTGACAGATGCACGCACGTCCGTGTTGGAAATGCTAAAATACCATTAACCTCAGGAATTAAGCAGAAAATAATGTCTGTTATTAGAGAATGGGGAACTGGTAGAGACACGTTGCGTTGCTTGGCTCTGGCTACCCATGACAGTCCACCCAAAAAAGAGGAAATGAATCTTGAGGACTCCTCAAATTTCATTAACTATGAGGTAAGTTTAGTAAACTCTCCTTTTAACAATTCTCCCTTTCCCAAACTGAAGAATGGGGACTCCTTATGTTGAATTTCTTCTTGAGGAAATTATGTCTGAGAGTTTTCTCTTTGAGTGTTTTTGATGTCAGCCACAATAGTTAACCACATGCGTGGAGGGAATGCTCAGTTTCAGAAGAGTCTATATGTGTCTTTGAAGAAACTGTTCTTAACACAGTTAAAGAGCTAGCTGCACATGGGACTGTTTTATATGTATACTTAAGGTCCTCAGGATCAGAACACCTTAAACTCTGAAAAACACTGCAAAAATTGCATGTGGTTTCAGCTTTAATGGTTTTCAGTTTGACATTGCTCAACTGCAAAATGTGTTTGGGACTTTTGTGATGAAACACACCAGCTGTTCTGAGCTGAGGGTTAACTTCACTTCCCTGCCTCCATACTGTCAGCTGCAAAAGCGTGGTCCATGATAATCATCTTAGCTATTCTGTAATTTTCCAATGAAATCTGGATTTAGGATTTAGAGGGGAGGGAATGACAACAGTTACATGAGAGCTTTTGGCTTGTGCTCTGTGCTCCTGGCACTTATTACAAAACAAGAAAGACCTGACTGCTTGCAGGTTGAGTTTGCAAGGCTGACAACTAGAGCACATTTCAACTAATAAAACAAAGGTATTTGAGGCAAGATATGCTTGTAAAGGTAGGATCCCATTTCAGAATGTGGCTGTGCTCTGAGAATTAACTATGTTGTCCCATATGCTCATCATGTAGATGATACCATGCAGCATTGTGATTCCAAAAGCATTCAGTTCTTATTTACCTCCTCTTCCTTGTTAACGTGCGTGTACATTTGCAAACTTCTCAGTTCTTCTTGAGCTGTCTGAATTCAATGTCAAAGCTGAAGTGCTCTGACTCAGTATGGAGAAACAGAGAACATCTGTGAAGTAACCCTTTCGGGGAGGGGAAAAAGAGCAAGAATATCATTCATAATACACTGGTTTTGACCAAATGGCAGGATGATACAGGCCTCTGTCTTAATTGCTTGAGGGTGAACCACAGAATATTGTGGGCGAGGAGTGAAAAGAAATGTCACTGCACTGAGAGACACTTGGCAAGCAAAATGATTGTATCAGTAATGTCAGATGAGAAGTCTACTAAAACATGGTGCTCTCTTGTTTCAGACCAACTTGACCTTTGTTGGCTGCGTGGGTATGCTGGATCCCCCAAGAATTGAAGTAGCTTCATCTATAAAGCTGTGCAAACAAGCTGGCATTCGAGTTATCATGATTACTGGTGATAATAAGGGCACAGCAGTGGCTATTTGCCGTCGCATCGGTATCTTTGTGGAAGATGAAGATGTTTCTACAAAAGCTTTCACTGGTCGTGAGTTTGATGAGCTCTCACTTGCTGCCCAGAGAGACGCTTGCCACCATGCCCGGTGCTTTGCTCGTGTAGAGCCTTCCCACAAATCCAAAATCGTTGAATTTCTTCAGTCCTTCGATGAGATTACAGCCATGGTAAGTAATTGAACTCACTGTGTAAGGCACACACTGTGTTTACACCCAAATTACACCTTTTCAAACTCATTTCTTACTTTGGAAAGCACTTGTTTTTACATTTCCCTGAACTCAAAGCCTCAGAATAGTTCTGCATTTAAGTGATGTTTAAAGATGCAGAACCACAGTCAGTGCAAAATTCCTTCCTGATCCTGTATGTAAGTGCCCACCTTATTTCTTCTTTCAACTTTAAATTCTTGTTTTAGACTGGTGATGGTGTCAATGATGCCCCTGCATTGAAGAAAGCAGAAATTGGGATTGCTATGGGCTCTGGTACTGCAGTGGCTAAAACTGCTTCTGAAATGGTTTTAGCAGATGACAATTTCTCGACTATTGTAGCTGCTGTGGAAGAAGGACGTGCTATTTATAACAACATGAAACAGTTCATCCGTTACCTGATCTCCTCCAATGTTGGAGAAGTTGTTTGGTAAGTTTACAGTGCTTTTCTTTGAAATACAGTAGTGATGATGGACTCTTTGTTAGTTATTTACTTCTAGTATTTAGCACTAAAACCAGAGAAACAGGTTCTCCAGGTAATTGATCATTGTGATTGTGTGGAAGTGTCTGTACTTCCAGCCTAGTCTTGTCTAGAGACTTTCAGCATACCACAAAAGATTGACATTGCGTATAATGCTCTTGCTCAGTAGGTGTCTAAATGCTTTAGAATTACTTCTGTGATTGGAATAATACTCTGAAATAGGAAAATAAAAACCTTAGAAACTAAAAGATCTGATATTTCAGTTAACTTAGTCACAGATGTAACACAGATGTTTGTTTAGCCTCAAGTTACAGAGGAATGTGTTGTCTGTGTCTTTGGAAGTAGTGACCCAATGCCACAGAAGGCATTTCTGGTAACAGAATGTAAATACTAATCTCCTAACAGTTGTTTATATCAAAGCATACTTTCTCCCAGAGTGGAGATGTAACACAGCAATTGTCTTGCCTCGTTTCTTGTGAACTTCAAAGCTGTCCTTCATATGGCTCTTGCTGCAGCCTCTGTTTCTGTTCTCTCTATTCATGCAGGCTTGGAGCCATGAAAGTTACGTGCTCATTAAATTTTTGCAGGGACTGGCAGTAAGCTAGATAAATGAAACTTGGTCACTAGAGCTAAAATGCTATTATGGTTTTAGTTTTCTGAATGTGAGTATGCAGCTTCTGGTATTAAATGGATAACTCTTGAGAGAAGTGATGCTACCGGCTTAGGTTTAAGAATTAAAAGGACTTCTTTACTGGCACAAGAATAAGCTTGTAACTGGTGGGTTTTTTTATAGTATCATGGTTTTAGTTTTCTGAATGTGAGTATGCAGCTTCTGATATTAAATGGATAACTTCGAGAGAAGTGATGCTACCAACTTAGGCTTAAGAATTAAAAGGACTTCTTTACTGGCACAAGAATAAGCTTGTAACTGGTGGGTTTTTTTATAGTATCTTCTTGACTGCTGCCCTGGGCTTTCCTGAAGCTCTAATTCCAGTCCAACTGTTATGGGTAAACCTTGTGACGGATGGTCTCCCTGCTACTGCTCTGGGCTTTAATCCTCCTGATCTTGATATCATGAATAAGCCACCACGCAACCCTAAAGAGCCACTGATCAGTGGATGGCTCTTCTTCCGTTACCTAGCTATTGGATGTAAGTAGTAATAGCGTTTTCTTCCTAAGTAAATTTAGGCAGGTTTCGTGGGGTTTTCTTGAGGTCCACTTGAAAGCAGTTTGTCTGATCTCCTTGTATGCTGAAACCAGCCTTAGGAAGACAAGCATGTTGTGGGATTGGGAGTGAAGGACCAAGACCAGCTGTTAGTGAATGTATATCTGTGTTAACTGTTGAGCTCCTATGTAGAACTACTCCTAAATCTAAAAATGACAACTGTTATTTTTGTGCTTAAGTAGAAGAACACAACAGGTTTGCAGGCCTGGCTGTAATGGGGGAAAATAAAGGAGTATCAATTTGTGGATGTAGATTTAAACCTTAAATACAGCTGTAGTACTGCAAAGCTAGAATACGTATCTGTGTGGACATTTAATGCACCCTGTCTTCATGCCAGAAGTTGTGACCTTAATTTTTCTAACTGACTTGATAGATCTTAAAGTAAACCTCAGTGTTAGTTAGTGCAAGTACAGACATGTTGGGTTTTGAGAGGAAAGAAGAAAAATTGGATGTTGATTACTCCCAAGTCCTGTCCTTGTTTGCCTTAACTGTTCTAGCTGTCAGCTTCCATAAACAGATATTAGGAGGGTATTTAATGGTTATTTAATTTACAACTGGTGGAACAGATTTCTTCCACAGGAGATAGATGAGTTACAATAGATGGATTACAGTCTCTTTCTTTTACAGTACTGGAGGTCTTGAGGTAGCAGTTCAAGTGTGGCAAAGGAGATCTCTCTCACACAGCTCACAACACTGATAAAAGCACTTTGTTTTCTTGAAGGTTATGTTGGTGCTGCCACAGTGGGTGCTGCTGCTTGGTGGTTTATTGCTGCTGATGGTGGTCCAAGAGTTTCCTTCTACCAGCTGGTATTTGCTCAGTTTAATATCTCAGAGTGGGGGGAGAAGGGAGATACATGCTTCTTTTCATACTTGTTATGAAATGACTGTAGATAAACAGTAGGTTACAGAAATCTGTATCATGAGGCTTTTCAAGCCCTGTTACTGTAAAACTCGATCAAGTTTAATTAGTCTCAATACTGAAGCTCAGAGTTGGGTACCTGAGCTTCTAAGCAATTTGAAGGACTGATCATTGTCTTGTAAGTAAAAGACTAAAGGGGATTCTTGTGAACGTGGAAGAGGTTTAAAACCAGTGCTTAAAGGAGTCAGAAAATTTTCTTTTCATACTACTGCTTATTTCATAATTGCCTATTTTACATTTTAAAAGTTACCAAGCTGTGAAAGTAAGTTCCCATTCTTCTATTCTAGAGCCATTTTCTGCAGTGCAAAGAGGACAATCCAGACTTCTTCGGTGTCGACTGTGTGGTTTTTGAGTCTCCCTATCCAATGACAATGGCTCTTTCTGTACTTGTCACCATAGAGATGTGCAATGCTCTCAACAGGTTTGTATGTCCAAGTGGCAAAGCAAAGCTTCTGCAGAGCTTATCCAAACTCCTGCTTCTTGTGCAGTTTGATCTGTAGTGTATGGACAGCTCAGCTAATGAAGAATGAGTCACATTTCCTTTCTGAATCCTGGTAATGCAAACAAAATGACTCTGGGATGACACTTGAGATCTGTTATCATAAGGTATATTTTTAAGTCTGCCAATTCACTCTGGTATTTTACTAAGCATGAGCAACTGCAATATTTTCCATTATTTCTAATCTAAGCTTCATCAATCAGATTATCCCTCCTATGTTGGTATAAAGTGATATCAAGGAGAACTAAAATAAGAATGCTGAAGATATGGAAAATAGTTTTTCCTGCCCTAAGGGAGTCTGGGTTTAGCCAATTAATATTAGATTATAAATGGAAACCACTAAATAGCACAATGTCAAGGTTATTTTTCTTCAAATAGCTTAGAGGTCAGTTAATTTAAAAACAAATAAACTTGAAATACTTCAAAGTTACTGAGGTAGTCCTACAGAGTGGGATATTGCTCTGCACCTGATGTTCTGGATCTCAGC
Source organism: Nestor notabilis (assembly GCF_000696875.1). NCBI lineage: Eukaryota > Metazoa > Chordata > Aves > Psittaciformes > Psittacidae > Nestor > Nestor notabilis. Next base: position 37,940 of record NW_009938698.1, read on the forward strand.
CTTTATTACAGCATAGCCTAAATGCAGATGGAATCCGGAGAGCAGAAGGAAAGGACAGGCATTAAGGTGCAAGTACTGCACCTCTGTATAGCCAGTCTTGAAGTGAACTTCAGAAGTGGTTGCAATAGGTCCCCAGGCATGCAGTAGATTGGGGAGGGTTCTGTCCTGCACTGCTGTGCCCATCTTTCCCTTATCCCTCCCATGGAGAGGGGTGTAGTGAAAGATGTAGACTAGATCAGGAATGAGGGGAACACACATAAGCTTTCAGAAACATAAGTGAGGCTGAACTGTGACTGCTTTGAGCTCCAAGTTGCAGTATATCATCTATAAACTGTATCTTGGTGTCTTTCTTTCATGACTGGGATACCTGTGACTTGCTCTGCTGCTTTTCTTTCTGATTTATTGTATTTCCTATTGGTGTCTTATGGACACATGTACCATGTTTCTGTTGCAGTCTGTCAGAAAACCAGTCCTTGATGAGGATGCCCCCATGGGAAAACATCTGGCTGGTGGGCGCCATTTGCTTGTCCATGTCACTCCACTTCCTTATCCTTTATGTGGAACCTCTGCCAGTAAGTGCACGTGTCTTGCCCCCATCTTGGGGACAGAGCAAAACCTTGTCTGCAGCTTAAGGCGAGGGATGGCGAAGGGAGAACAGATATAATGCTTGGCTTTCCTTTCAGATTATCTTCCAGATCACACCTTTGAATGTGACACAGTGGCTGATGGTATTGAAAATCTCACTACCTGTCATTCTGCTGGATGAAACACTTAAATATGTGGCCCGTAACTACCTGGAACCTGGTAAAGATAGTGTGCGGCCTGCCCCCAAAGAGTGTTCTTTGTCAGCATGCACCGAAGGAGTTTCCTGGCCGTTTGTGTTCATTACTATGCCCTTGGTTATCTGGCTTTACAGCACAGACACTAACTTTAGTGATATGTTTTGGTCTTGACTGACATGATGACAAGTTTTACATTCAAAGAAAAAAGTTTAACTTAATTTTTTTATTGTTTAGAGCAACTGTCTATTTCTGCTGAATTTTCACATGAACATATTTGCCGGTGATGGAGGTTTCATAATCTAGATTTTTGTTTGTTTGTTTGCTTTTTCTGACTTCAGTGGGGGCAATATATTCCTCTTTTATACACAGTTCAAGTGTCCATTGACATGTACAGAGAACTAACACTATTTTATGCAAATATTTTTTTGTAGATGAAAGCATGTACAGTGTTCTGTTCAATAGTCTATTCATTGTGTACAAAAAACAAAAGAGGAGATGTTTTTTTGAGCCAGCGGACACTATCAAACTAAATTGGCAGCAGATTTTAGGGAATGAATGTGTGTCGTCTAAAACTAAACAAGCATGTAACTGTTTGTCTTCTGCATGATCATCCAAACTTAAGTTGTCATAAAGTCAGGTTTTACTCCGAAGCAGAACTTTCTGCACTGGGTAGAGAGTGCTGCTACCTCGGTCAGGATTTCTTCTCGGTTCCCCCCTCTCCCCTCACTCTTGGTTCTTGACTGTCCTTGTTTACACCAGTTTCTGTATGAGGAATGCCTAATCTTGCTCGTGCAGAACACACCATTCCAGGTGCAGCCTGCGGGGTTCTTCCATCCTCTCAACACACGTAGGGTTGTTGGTTTTTTTTAAGATTATTTATTTGTCTATTGTATTTTATTGTAACAGACCTTATTTTGCCAGTGTTGCCCATTATGCAGGGATAGGGAGGGCTACTTCTGTCTACTTAAATCTAAACCAAGCCTTTTTAACAACCACAATCTGTTTTAATTCGAAAGAGGGTTTAAGTTGGGGTTTAATACTTTATTTACCTGTGTCAGATCCTTTCTTTTTCTTTTTCCCCCTCCCCTTTAAGATCACAACTTTTAAAGAGACCTGGAAAAATAACTTGCACTGCATAGCTAGAAATTGGATTTCCTACACTTTAGGGCACTAATGATCAGTTGTATACATGGAGTTACTCTGCTGGCCTGTTGTTAGCCTGACTTGAAGTAACAAGCTCGTGTGTGTGTTTTGTAAAATCTGTAAATAGCACATGACCAAATTGAACATATTGTATAGAACTATTTTTATTTTAATGTGGCACTAACCACCTTCATTATGACGGTAAATGTTAAAGCATGTTTTCAAATTCAGTCCTGTATCAACAACGTGTAAGTCATTAACAGTCCTAACTGTGGTGTTTTTCTCCAATGCCTTCCAACTTTCATCGACTAAAGTGAGTATTTCTCTTCCATTTCACCATGCCAGTGGTGACTTGCTGTAAAATAGCATATGCTGTATACGTGTTGAAGAATAAATAGTAATTTCTTTCATTCCCATGCTGTGTTTTGTCAAACTCTGCTGTGCTACATTATTATCACCACTTTAGACTCTTGTTTTGTGGTCTGAAGCTCAAATTACTGATTCCAAAGGCAAAGCTTTTGCTTTTGGGTTTAGTGTATTTTAGGGTCTTGTTTTATAGCCCCCAGGAGCCTCAGTGCCCCATGATCTTACAGCTTTTGGTCTTAAGTTTGAGATAGAATTGGACAAATCTGTAACTTAAGACACTAACAGCTGTTAACATGAATGTTTAGTGTCCAAAACACTCCGGTACTTGCGGTCAGGTGCTGGTTTACTCCAAAGCTTTTTCCTGCTCTGAAATAGGGGATGCCCCTCTGAGCTGACTGTGCCCATCTTTAGTCCCTTCTATCTGCAGTGCTCAAAGTGCAGGCACTCCTCTTTGCAAAACCAGCTTATCATTTCCCATGAGTGGGAACACTTTGTACAGTGGTCATCTGAGAAGGCAAAAGAACAGTCTCAGCTTAACAGGAGAGTCTTTGAGAATCATACTGGGGTCGTTATGTCTTTGTAGAGTAGCAGGTGCTCTGTTATCTTGTGCTGGCTCATCTGCTTTTGTAACCACATTCAAACAGCTTTCTGATTCCTCATAGAGGAAAATGCTAGTTAAAAGCTATGTTCTGTCCTTGCCAGCTGGAATCCAGTGAGCACAGATAATTCTACAGGTTTCAAGCTTTCAATTATAGATTCTAACCTCGGAATACACAGGCTCTATCTGAAATTCCACTGCATCGTGAATACTCACTCTATATATAGACTTTGACTTGTTTAAGTTGATGCTGAAGTGACTTGGAGGAGCTGGACCTGATGATGTAGTAGGTGTGTTGCCAAACTGTAAGCATTTAAATCCTGTCGAATGCCCTCTTTAGTGTGGAAGAACGTGTCTTTTTGGCAGACTGCGGTTTTGCATACCACAAAAGCAATGGCCAGCACCAGCCATTGGCTCGATTGATAATAAATGAGCAGTAAGAGACTTCTCCCTGTTCTTCAAAACAGAAAAATACTAGGTCATGGACCTACTTTGATCTCAAGGAATTCTCAATCACAAGTATGTGATTTGTTGGAAACAAATACTAGCAAGTTAGTTCTCTGTGCTCCCAGTGTTATTGATGAACATTTTCCAGGGCAGGCAGGTCACAAACTCTTTGAAGGCTGGTTCGCAGTGAACCTCCAGAGCTTTTTAAAGCCATATATCTTACTGTCACCATGAATGACTCTGCTTGTGCAGTCCTATCCCTGTGTATTATGCTGAATAATCCTGCTCAACACCCCCTTTTCCTCTGTCTCTAAGATGCTGAAGAGGAAAATGTTGATAAGTAGAATTCAGTCTTCAACTTCTTTATTGGAGCTCTGTCTGTGTTGAAGATGAATCCTGCTGCTCGTGTCATGGATTCCCATGTGGATATCCGAGCTTCTCATTTCTCATGGCTTGGGAGTGCTTCCACTAGGACCTTGTGTTCCTTGGAGTTTGCCTTTGAAAGCTGGATGATGGCTGGGTGAATGGAGTGGCATTCATCCTGCAGGCTCCTGAGGTTATGGGAACAGCCAGGTTTTATAAGGTGCTCCTGAAGAGCCCAAGCAATCTTCCTTTACCCTGTCTTCTTTTTCTCCCAGTTTTGGTGTCCAAGCTTCCTCCTCGGCTGTGAAATCAGTGTCTGCTGGAAGCTTCTGTGTTTGGCATCTTGGAGCTGGGATGCTGTGGGTCTGGTCTTAACCCTTCCCAGCTAAGGGAGGTTCTTGAGTGTGTTTCTGGCATGGGAATAGCATGAGGCAGTAGAGGGCTTGGCTTCTCAGTTACAGAAACTGTAGAAATGCAGGGTAAGGTTAGTAAAGCACTGCAAGAAAATGTGTGCACTGAAGTGCTGCTGCTTGGTGGTGTAGATCCTGTAGATCATTCCTTAGCTGTCAATCCTTTCATCTGGAGAAGCCAGGAAGGGAGTTCTTGTCAGTTTAGAACAGACTGACTTGCCGACATCTCAGAGTTGGAGCTCTCACGTAATTGCCTTGCTCCCTACACATTTCTTCTCCAACCTCCTCACTGTACAAGGGTCATCTTGGGATGGAAGTAGGCAACTGCTGTCTTAATGTGTTAGCCCTGTGACTGTATCAATGGAAGCACTTATTTAAACAGAAATAACTCAGAAGTTACCCAGGCTTTATCTCTTGGCCCATTTTAGAAAGTAGCTTTATACTTTGGTTCTCTTTGCTCTCATCTCACTGAGCTTTTCCATCTCCACTGTTTCCTGGATTCCTCAGTGTCCTCACGTATCACCACTTATTTCCTAGTGTGAGAGGTGTGTAAGGCTAGTATCAATCATGCAATTGATGCTACCTCACACTAGGAACACCAGGAAGGATACCAGCTTATGCTGGGAAACCAGCAGGGTTTGGTACGAGAGCAGCTCCTTCTGAATTCAGTGTTCTGTAGCCTGGTCCAGAGCAAAGAAAAGGGTCAGTCAGATGTCAGATATTTAGGCAGGGGTTTTATCTTTACAGTGCCTCAGGCCCTCTCTGCTTTCAAATGTGATTCAAAGTGCTGGTTGCGAGCTACACAATGAGCTGCTCCTTTTTGCTGCCTTCCGAGCAATAAAAATAGTTCATACTTAGTTCCCTAAAGCATTATTGCAAATAAATAAGGATGAAAGAGGCTGCAGGAAAATACATATGAGTGTGTCAGAATGCCACCAGGCTTATGTTTGTAGGGAGGCTGTTTTATGGAAGGGCAGTAGAAAGAAAATGAGTTTTTAATGGGATGATAGAATGCAGTACAGCAGTCCTCTGTCTCTGTTCCAAGAACACAGCTGATGCACAGGACATACCTGGTAAACAGCTTAAAGATGGTCGAATTTGCTGAGATGAAGGGAGGTAAAACTGATCCAAAGCTGTCTGTCTCTTGCACCTGTCTTGTTTACTTTTTTTGCACTTCTAACCATTAACCATTTCCCTAATCTCTGCTAATTACATCCTTAATTACATTAATATGCATTCCCAAATCTTAGCAGGAGAGCCTAAATTTCATAGCCTTGCAGCAGTGTTTTGAAGAGCCACCCTCAAGTTGTAGGCAATCAGAGCATTCGTCTCTCCTAGACGCAAGGCAAACCGTACGCTGTACTTAGGGGTAAAGTACAGTAGTAGCTTTATTACGTTGTACTCTACCCTTTGCCTACACATTAATCCATGTAGTTTAATGACTTCTTCAAAGCTTTCCTTAGTGCTTCACAGAACAAGCTGCATTACTTGGAAAAGGGACATTGTTAGGTCACTTTGGGGCCGAGCTTGTGATATAATGGCTTGATTAGAAATCACCCTTTAAAGTTCTTAAGAACTTGAGCTCCAGCCTTGTAGCATGGAACTCAAAAGTAAAAATTACAAGTGAGTGAGGCTTGTCTGTTGCCACTGGTCAGGCAGAGAAAGGCAAGAGCTGTCTAAACACGTCTTAATTCTTTTTCACTGAGGTCTTACGTAGGAAGCACTGGCTTTGCTGATGATAAAGGGAGCTCTGCTGCACTCGGCATTGCTGAGCCATAATCCAGAGTTCTGGGCTTTAGGAACAAAGTAACCTGAGAGTGTCCCTCCAATGGCAGGGCAGCCAGTTAGCAAACTTAACATTCTTTCTTCTGTCACTGTTGATCTTAGTCTTGCTTGTATAATGGTAACTGAGCATTCATCCTTTCATTAACTGATGCCTTCTCTTTCTTTCCTTTTCAGCAATACTGGAGTAATCGCTTCCTAAACAATTTTGCAGAAATGTAAGGTTGTTTTGTTGCGTGCATGTGTTTTTAGCAACACATCTACCAAACCTTCTGCATGTATTGTGTAAAGATTCTTTGCTTTCCCTAAAACAAAACTCATTGTGTTTCTCTGTGGAAGAAATGTGTGGTACCATTAGGACTTCATTATTACAGATGTACAAACGTGCAATATCTAGCTTACCGAATGGGAAACTCTGTCTCCAGAGAAGTTTGGGTTCTGTGCTGCATGGAGAAGAGTTGGGTTATCCTTGAACAACAACTGTGGAGCTGTCAGCCAATTTTCCCATATTTCTGTATGTAAAATGTCAGTTTATACAATGTACAATAGCAAAATAATGCATGCCTTCGGTCGTAGCCAAATCTCTGTATTGTATCATCCCAACCGTGCTACTCTAGAACAGCTTATGTACAATGCTATCCTATTTATAAAATCCATTCGGAAAAATAACTTACAGATGAATGTTAAACCATAAGCCTCCAGTTCAGAACTTTGGCTTCTTTTTTTTATCATGTGTGCAAATGGACCTCTTTTGCACTGTAATGTAACTTATTTAAATCTAAGGCAGTAAGACAGATGTTGGTGCAATACAAACTATCGTGATGCATTTATCTGAAACAGCAACAACCGCCTTTAACCAGTGACCACAACTGCATGTGTGACCTTTAGAAGCTGTAAATAAGATCAGTTGTCTCTTTCCATGCTGACAAGTAAGAAGCATCACACCCAGTTTCATTTGTATCAGGTAAATAAATCTCTTCTACCATACATACTTTGCGTGTTATTTTATGCACTTTGTTTTCTGCAGGTACATTTGTTCATACTTCAGCGCTCTCTTATTCTAAGGCCAGGATGACACTCACTAGCACCAACACCATTGCAATCTTTCCTCCTAGAACTATGCAGATGCCAGCTGCTCTTCCGGCAGTATTGACCTCCTCGCTGGTGTGATTTCCTCTGTCCAGGGGCTTGTGTGTGTGTTTAAGGGACACTGTCAAGTACTTTGATCACTCGATTTTTTTAAAATGCTCCATTGTTTGTAAGATCCCTCTGAGAAACTCAAAATAAACAATTCTTTCCCAACTACATCTTCATTTTTTTTTGTCCTTTTCTATTTTCTAAATTGCCCCAGCACGAAGCAAAGCAGTTGTTCAGTCTCTTCCCCCTTCCACAGGCAAAAGGAAGATGAGCCAAATGTGTTTGCTGCAGTGCACACCATGAGTAACCTGCTGGGTGTGCTTCTACAGGACTGTTGTCCAAAACAGGGGCTCTTCTGCCACCAGCTCACAGGGCAGGAGTCTGTAAGTTTCCAAAGTCCATAAACTGAGTTGAGTTTGGAGTAAGAGGCAGAGGAGCCTCTCTAAATCCACGACTTCAGCCAACTGGTGCTTTAAATTAAATGTAATGCCTCTTAACTACCAGCCCACGATACCAGCAGCAAACAGCGTTATCTAAATGAGGTGACATGTCTGAGACCCTTCAAACACAACAGTGTGAGGTTTAAAAATACGAGGGTTGAATTCCACTGTTGAGCTGACCTAAAGGAAGGTGGAGGATGTGTTAGTGCATCAGCCTGAACTGCTTGTGCCCACTTCCTACTATGGTAGTGCTGTCCTACGCAAGCTGAGCTCTGCTCCTCACCTCTGGGCTGAGGCTGTCAGAACCGGGTTCAGCACTCGGCTCTTATCTACAGCTGCAGCTCTTCCCCATGTTGTATTTATAGCCTGTCATCAGCACACACCAACAGCACCATCTGACTGCCCCCACTGGGCCACCCGAAGGCTGGAGCATCCCGTTAATGCCCTGCACAGGCACCTGAGCTCAGTGACGAAAGAACTGTCCCAGCATCACCTCATCCCTTGTCTCGTGCTTTCATTGGGAAGCAATGAGAGGAAAAGCTAAGGCTGCTATTCATACAGGTGCCAGAGTCAACCTTCCCTACAGAGGCAGGCAAGGAACACTGCTTTATTGCTGGGGAAAGATAACAGCAGCAGCTACCAACAATCAATCAGGCTGCAGCCAGCTCACACCTTCCCAACCAAGTCACGCAGCTCCAGTGTACCGTGACTGCAAAACACGGAGCGTTGTGATCCTGCGCTTGCTGCTGCCCCGCATGGACACCCCTGGCAGAAGTCATGACTTAAATGAGGTTTTAAGACTGACCTGCAGCGGGCAAACAAGCTCCTACCACTCCTTGTCACATGCGTCTCCTTTCCCGTCCTCGCTGTCCACAGCCCGTCTGACTCGGGGCTGCGATGTCAACAACGATTCATGGTGGAGCTATTCAGCTTTCCAGGGATTCCTGCCAAATACTTGTCATCTCACCCCACTGCAAACAGCGATTCCAGTCCTCTTCTACAGCAGCTGCTTTGCTGTGGACACAGTTCACCTCTGGCTCTAAGTTACGGTACCAAATCCTGTAGCTTTATAAAACTCAAAGCCTCTGGTTTATGGGCACTGTCAGCTTCTGGGACATCCCGCTGCAGGGCTTTATACCTTCAGGGAACTGAGAGCACAAGAACCAAGCCACAGCCATCAACCCATGAGCATGAACCTGGCATCAGGTGCTGGAAATTTCAGCCTCAACCAGAAGGCATGGACTGGGGATGGGCTGCTTCCCAAACCCCACACTAGTCATATTCACAGCTCCGAAACCTCTCACAGATCACAGTAACAAGAACAGGAGGAAATTGCTGTAGCATTGATTCGATCTCCGCTCCATCAGACAAGGCCTGTCAGAAACCAAGGCCAAGTTTCCAAAGCACCCAGAACCTGCTTTAACAAGTCTTCCACCTCCCAGAGTTCCAGAACCTCCCCATGCAGCACTAGTGACATTTCTACCCACATCCCAACATAGTGTCAACCAGATTTTGCAATAAAACAGCAAAAAGCTGTACGTGATGTGCCAAAATGGGCCTGAGGAATGAATGTGTGTGCTGCACAGCACCAGATCTGCATCAGCACATACAGCTAAACCACAGAACTAAACCCCTGCTGCTGCCAGTGGCTGGTGGGGAACCTGGTGCTAGTTCCCTTAGTCTGGGCTGAAGGACAGAGCTAATAAAGGTGTTGAAGTGAAATTCAAGCACCTAAAATTTAAGTCCCGAGTTCCCTTCTCAAGTTGATGCTGACCCTGCAGCACAAAGACTTCCCTGGATACTCCTCTCTTCTTCTTGAAGCTGCTCTAACTCCCTGAAGTTGCTTTTCTGTGCCTACTCAGAGCTGCCCTGGTGAGACTAGCTCAGCATTTTGCTCTTCCCTCCACCTAACCAGGTTCCAGATGCTCCTTAGGGAGGTCCCTACCTAACCCAGAAGGGCTTTTATCTGATAGACACACTTTGAAAGACCAACAACATCCAGCCTTTCACAAAACAGAGCTGCTGACGCTCTGATCTTAAATCCTAATGGGATTAAGAGCTCCCCTCACCAGCCGCACAGCAGGCTTTGAAGTCTTCACCAAGACACTTCCATCTCAGTGAAAGCCCTGCTGGCAGCGTCCCACCAAGCTACTCAGTTTCTCTCTTACCTCTTGCTAACGGTGGAAAGGCAATCCTCACTGGGTTGGCACTGGGATGAGACTGGGGCCTCAGGGCAGGGGAGAGGAACGGCTGAGAACTGCTTGCAAGAGGCAACACCTCCCTCCGTGCCGTGACTGCGCGCCCGGCAGCGTGGTCCCCTACACAAGGAACCCCTGTAGTAAGTTGTAAAAGTCTCTGCACCTATTTACAGACAGATAATGGATGCTCTTCCTTCCACTCTGTAAAGGCTTGGAATTTACAGCGTGGATGATAAATCAAAGCACAAAAGGAGATGAAATCCATCTGTTTCCTTAATTGCCTTTTCCAGGCAATAGAGGCAGCAGGAACAAAAGCAGGAAAGTACAGCACAGGAAGGGTTAAATCCCTTTTGCAAAAACTCAACTATTTCCAGTGTTACTGGGTGGAAGGTCCTTAAAACTTCCCAGAACTCAAGACTTCCATAAGGGGAGCAAACACGTGACCTCCAGCCTTATTGAACTGGCCATGTTCCAGTGTGACATAACCCTCTGCAGAGCAGACACCAAAAGGAGCCTCCTTTCCACCTACTAAAAGCTGTCCTGGCGAGCTGAGGAAAGGTTAAGCCTGTCTCCAAACCCTGTTCCTCCTCATGTAACAGCCAGAATCCAGTAGCTACCAGTAATGCCAAACCTTCCCTGTGTTAGTTAAACAGGGCCCTGCTTTCCAGGCCACCTGGGACTACCAGATGGACAATTCAATCCATATGAACATCTCTTGCTTTCACTATGGACCTCAAAAAAACAGAAACTGAGGGACCCCATCAAGTTTTACAAGGGAAAAAAAGCTCCCAGGTCACAGATTGCAGCTTTTTACTGGCTTCCCAACAGACAAACATTTATCTGAAGAACCATAAGGATGCAGCTTACACAGACCAGCCTAAGCAAGATGTGTGGCCACAGATGCTGCTCTTGCTCTGCTGATGTCATCTGCTGGAAAACTATTCAGTATTCCAAGAGGATGAAGCCAAGTTACCAGCTTCAACTCATCCGTATTTCACGTCAAAGAATAACATGATATGTTATAGACTAAACATCAGGAAAAAAAGCAGGAATAACAAAAATTCAGGGAATTTTCTAATAGTTAAATAGTTCAGGGAAA
>NW_009938698.1:48729-54897 GCF_000696875.1 Nestor notabilis
AAAGAGCTGGCATCTGAATGGCCCTTACAGCAAAGCACAGGGCAAGGCAGCACCTCCCCAGTGCAGGAATCAGCCCTTTTGTGCTGCCAGATCAACCCAAGCTCTTGGATCAACTGCCAACGTAAGTACTTCATTTCTGCCAATCATCAAAGTCTCCCAGTGCAGGCATTAGATCTGTTTTTTTATAAGGTATTTGGTTATGGTATATTTGTGTACCTTAAAATTACAATGGCAGACACAGCCTTTGAGATTTCCATACAGCTGAGATCAAAGTGTGGAAATAAGGTTTGCTTTTGCCCTTGATAGATTTGTTTCCACATCACTGAGCTCCTGAAAAGGAGGGAAAAATCACCACACAAAGAGAGGCCTAATGAGGAACACAGTTATTGAAAGGAATAAAAACAAGTCCTACTTAATCAAAAACCTCTCTATAATCAGCAGTAATAGAAAAGGAAAAAGCACCTCAATTAGACAGAAAACATTCATACTGGCCAGCAGTCCTTGGCTCTTTCTATGAGCCCTGCTTCACCATTCTCAGATTCCCAAGATCTGGACATCAGAATTGGAAACACTGCCAAATTTCAGGTGTTAGCAGCACATTACAAAGCACGAGCATATGGCTTGCTATAGACTCTGCATTATTTACGTAACTCCTAGTCACATCATGAGCATGTGCTGCTTTGAGAGTCTGGTAAACCCAGTCTTTCAGCCCTCACCCAAATCTATGTGAGATTTGAAGAAATTCTGTTCCTTTCCATCACTTCTGTATCTTTCCTAGGGCAAAGTAGGAAAGAACTCAAACTGTGATTTAAATTCATGGATTTCAAGCAAACACAGGCGCTCTATCCTTACCCAGCCCAAGACCAGCACTTGCTGACATGCCAACCCCATACATTACATCCCCCATACACTGAGGCTTTCTTCCCTCACCTATGAGTTGCTTCAAGCTGGGGACCTTATATCACGACTTGACACAGTCTGAACTTCCATTTTTGGCTTTATGATCTTTCCCTCTATGGTGCACAGCACATGATTAAGAGACAGAATGAGGTCAGCTGCTTAGTATGAGCTAATTGTTCTATTCCCTGAACCAGAGCACCAGGAACTGAATTGAGGGAACAAGACCTCTGCAAAACCAGAGATCACATTCTAAACTTAGAGCACTAATGAAGGCTCATTAATAGGCAAGAAGAATCCCTCTAGAATTCTGAAGCTAGTGCTAAATATGTATCCATAGAATCTCTCATGCACTCAACACGTATGGCACCTGAAAGTTCCTTAGTCACTACTGTACAACTATCAGCTGCATCACCCCAACACACCAGGTACTTACAGAGGTATCATCTGCAGGATGCAACTGAACTTTTCACTGCCAATAGGGAGCCAAGTTCTCAGAAAACCCAAGTGGAAAGGACACAGCTCTGTTCACAGCTGTCTTCAGATGCTCGTAGACATACACATTTGCTAAAGCCACATGTAAGCACGCTGATGTTTTCTTTACAGCACACTCTTCTTGAGGTACAGCTTCCTGTCTGTTCTAAAAGAAGAAATGATCAGATTGTCTACAAAGATACTACAGAATGGCTTTAGTAGAAATGTGGTTCCCCAATTTCCTGTTCTATGTGATTTTGGAAATGCCCAGGGCCAGTGGTGTCCACCTGCAATTAATGACCTATTTAAAGGAATCATTAGAATAAAATGGTTGAGCAGGTTGCAAAATATACATCACATACATATAATCCATATATACCTCGTATTTCTCTCATCAAAATACATCCTTTCTTTAGTTTAGTAACATCAAGAACTCCATTCTTTCATCCACAACAGAGCTTTGGGATGCAACTAGAAAGCTGATGAAGCTACCCAGCTTCCAGATGCGGAACACAATCTGATGAGTGCTCAAGTTTGAGGAGAAAACAAAGCAATTCTGCTGGCTTGGGTTTTTGTTTTAAGAGATGCTTTGAATTTGCTTGTACATGTGTAGTTCTTTCTGTTACGAAAGACATGCAATGAGCTGATCTCTATTCACTGCATCACAGGGCAACAAGAACAGATTCTTCACAACGCAAGAAGAGGCTCAAGCTTCTCATCCACCAGAATGCAATTAGCAAAATGTTTGCTCTGACTGAAATGCAGCCACTTGGTGCATTTGTTTAATGAAAGAGCAGTAACAGCTCCTGCCAAGTCAAGCACCACGGCGGCAGCAGCTCACGCTTTTCTCTTCTTCCCATAGTCTTCGAATAATCATAATTCCCTTTGGTATTTTGGAAAGTCTAAAGCCCACAAAATTCCAAAGAGAACCAATACCCAGCTCTTTTCTTCTTCTCCTTTGTACGATGTGACACACAGAAATACTTCCAAAATAAGACTATATAGAAGTAATCTGCCTATTCTTTTTGTTGTGCATTTGTCTAATTGATAAAATGCACATCACAAAGGGGGAGACTTTACCCTTATCTGCATTATGTATCTCCAAGTAGGGAGAAGGGTGTTTTTTCCCTTTTCCTCCAAATGAATCTCAAAACTATTTCTTAGCTTTGTAAAGAGTCCGTGTGCTCCCGCATACCTGTGGTAACAGAATAAATACAAAAGAAATTAAATTGCCAATGTAAAGGTAAAAATACCTGTTTTAGTAAAGAGTAAGGAAATCAGAACTGTAAGAAAAATAAGAAGTAATTCCTCCTCCCTCACATCAGGCCCACAAAACTGAAACGGTTTCCAGATTGCACAAAGCAGCTCACCCTGGAAATGCTGGTGTTGAGAACGCGCACATGAAGCAATGCAAGTCTGCTTCAAAAGGTGAAAGAAAACATGAGTTCAAGTATCACCTGGCAGAAACATGGAGTATATAAACATGGAAAAACAAGACCATGTGTGTATTTGCATAACTTAACATTTCTACAGCAATGCAAGCAAAGAGGGGTGAACTCTTTTTATATCATTTTAAAGGTCAGTGCTGCACACAGAATGTGAAGTGCTTTGAGTCACTGCTCTAAAACCTTTTAGTGGCATCCTGAAATAAAAGTGAACTGCATTTAAACATAAATGTTCACCTAGAGACTTTAAGTGATTACAGAGTTTAGTAAGGACTGAGGAAGCAACGGTGATTCTCCAACACTGGCTCAATGCTGTACACACAGAAATTGGTCAGCTACAAAAGTGTCCTGGAAGTCCGAGTTTCCAAGTGTTCCAAACTCCTCCTGAGCAGCACGTGTAATGCCCTACAAACAGACAAGTTAATTCAAACACAGCAAGAGAAAAGTGCTGCTTTCAGCTACAGCCAAGCAGCAACTCCAGACTGCAACAAGAGCATCATCGGCCCAAATGGTAGCACGCAAAGAGTAAGACCTTTCCCACAAAGGAGTACAAACCACTGTATTTACAAACTGATCAAGCACAAGTAGCCCTGCACAGAATTCAGATGCTGTTTTCATCAGGCTTACTACACACTTCAGATTCTAAAGCTTTTGGGTTTAGCAGGCATTTTTTGAAATGAAAGTTGCAAATAACCTCCAATTCAGTTAGTCCCTTATACTTAATAAATACAAAGCATCAAGAATCTTCATGGTATTGAGATGCATAGAACTGTTAAATGGTTCCAGAGTCTAGTAAGAAAAAAAACTAAAGTCCTCTGTTACTGCAAAAAACATCGTTTATGTTCTTCAAGGAAGAATGGTCCTGGTGGTATGTTCAAGTGCCAAGACAAGCAGGGGGATGAGGGGCTGTTACTGCATGCCAAACCACTGCTCTTGATCTGCCCACTGTGCTGCTTCACTGTCACTGCCTTCCAAGTCCCCCTCTTCTCCACTTCCCTCCATATCATCCACGTCTTCTTCCTGGGTTGCATCTGTTGGACTTTCCTCTTTTTCCATTTTCTGCATTCCTTCTAGTGACTTCTGATCATTTGGATCCAAACTGAGGAAAGTAGGAAAAAGAAAGAATTGTGCTAAATCTTTCATTTCCCTCTGTAGCTATGACCTTATTAAAAAACCTCATCTTGTTGTCTGCACTTGCTATTTAACATCCTCAAGAAGTTTATTTTAGTAGATGAGGCAACTTCACCTCCCGCTGACTGTAACACTAAAGTATTAGATCTTTATATAACAGTTTTGGTCCCCAAGAATGTGCTCATCTAAACATCACACTCCTCCAGAAAACTTAGTCAACTCTTCCAGATAATACTAATTATAAAGTAACATGAAAGCAAAAGAGATTTAAATTACTCTAAGTAACTATATGCAAGCAAAAAGCAGCTGGCCCATTTAAGCTATGTAAGTTTGTAGTGGTCATAATACGCTATATTTAAGGCAAATATAACTTGTTGAAATCAAAACATAGTAACAGTTAACATGGCAACACCCTCAAATAACATTTTGGTTATGCTTAATTGAATCACACTATTTAAATTTACTTAATAGCTCATTTTTATATAGTGCCTTCTAGTCTAAAGGAATGGATCTTGAGGTGCTTGACTATATAATAATTCATAGCCATAAATAAATCCATGCCTTAATCCTTCAGTTAGTCAAGGAACTGCATGCCTAATGGCATATCCAGCATTAATGCAGTCCCTAAATTTTGCACTTCTCAGTTTGCGTGGTTTTGTTTAAGGGAGAATGATCTAAAGTTCCCTCTGATGCACATCCTGATCTATTAGTGGCTCAAGTTTTTACTTAGTCAAGTTAATTATTGGTTCTTATGAATATGCTGCAGTCTCAGTCTCTGCTTTACCTTAGGGCAATACTGTACTGGTCCATTGCTTCTTGATACTCATTGACAGCTACAAGGAAGTCTCCCAGTATTCGGTGCAGAACACAGTCACTCTGATTAGCCAGTGCATTCCTCAGCAAAGCAATTCCATCTTCATACTTTTGTTCTCTACCTGTTTATAGGCAAAACTACAGTTTTAATTAATAGTTTAGATAAACGGACAAAAGGTCAGAGTGTAGAGAGTCATCATAAGCCTATATCCTCCTTCAGAACTGTCAGTGTGGGGGACAGCAGCAATGTACTTCCTGCAAGATTAACTCTAAACAATGGCTTTTTGTTGCAGTAACTGCTACACTCACAATTAGAGACACCTGGAAATCAGAACATTTTGTCTGTAATTGTTTTAAGTGCTGCGGTAATATTAGCTGCTAGATGCAATTAATTCCTGGGATTTTTCCTTCAGGATAGAAGTGATAAATCCCTGGGCTGCAACATCACATCACTTTATTGAGGTGATTCTTCACATCACTAAAGCTGCGGAACACTCTTCCATGTAAAGCAGCATGCTTTAAATAAACTGACATGAGAAACCCAAAAGGAACTTACTGAGAAGTTCTGCTTTCTTTACCACAGCTTTAATGTAATCAGGTCTTTGCGTCAGCGCTTTGTCCAGCAATGTCTTGGCCTTCTCCTGTGTGACTGGGTCTTCAAGACAGACTGTTGCCAACAGAGTGAGTGTCTGTGCATTTGCTCCCAGAGTTTTATACACGTTATTTGCCATAACCATGGCTTCACGGATACTGTTGGACGCCAGGTAACATTCAATGAGACCTGATGAGATGAAAAGGAAAACATCTCAGGTTTTTTTGAGTTCACACTGTAGACACGCACCCCTCCTCAATTATTTGCACTGAGCAGCAACTCAAGACTTCAACACCCTACACTCCAATAAGCAAATACAAATTGCAATGGAGAAAGTGACTCTACATTTTAACATATCCATTCTACAGATAATTGACTTCATCAATTTAGGTACTAAAAAAACCTAAATACACCTAATCTAATTGCAGTACTGACAGATCAGTATTTCAGCTGGACTCTTCAGAACTCACTGTTTACTTGAGGCTGCTGTCAAGATCAACAAGCTTTAAGTAAATATGACAAAATGAAGCTCCCAGTGGAACCACCCATACATTTAACATCATCATCCCAAAGTGATCTTCTCAGAACAGCCAAGTCTGTTTATACCCAGATTAAACAAAACAAAGAGAACTGTCTATTCCCTTGTCTAATCATCATCGTGACACCAGAACTGAACATGTGAGTAGCTTCACCTCACTCACCCTCATAGCAATCCAGCCTGCAAGGTGCAAGACGTATTGCTTCACGGAAGTGTATAATTGCTTCCTGGACTCGGCCCATATTCCTAAGAGCAGCTCCTTTCAGCAGGAGAGCTTG
>NW_009938698.1:54928-58284 GCF_000696875.1 Nestor notabilis
TGAACACTGTTACTATTCAGCTGGATAGCTTTGGCTCCTAAGTATAAGGCACGAGAGTATCGTTTACTGTAGAAACTATGACACCTATGGAAAGACAAGAGGGGTTGTAAACATGTAGTGGCTGTGGTGCCTGTGCACACTCATAGAGGTTTAAAAGAAGAAGAACAAAAGGAGATTGCAGGCAACTATTGCACTTTTTGCATTTCAAGGTAAGAATACACGTTCAGGGAAAAAAAACAAACTCTTCAGGAGCTTAGAAAAAAAGCAGTATGAATATTAACTGTTACAGCTGTTTAATATACCATTATTAGTGCACAGATGGGTTAACTCTAATAGGTTTAAATGTAGAGAAAACAACTAAAATAGGTATTTATGGATAGCTCAGTTCACTTAGCCTAAGAACAGGATAGGGAAGCACCTCGCGAACAACAAAGCCTGAATCCACCGTATCAGCTGCAACCCACTGCATGCAGCAAATCAAGAGCGGAGGTAAGAAAGGCAAGAAAAGAACTTACCCAGATACCACCCAGGGTTCTGCATGTTGATCAGATATATTGAAGAGACGGCAGCCCAAGTTCTCCACATCCTCTAGTCGACCTTCACGTGCCAATAAGTAACCATACACATCCATTCCTAAACAGAAATGGACCAAGGTCTATCAGCAAGAAATGGAAGGTTCATTCACACCAAGAAAAAACAAAAACCAACCCACAAACGCCTGCTTTAAACTGTGTCTCTGCCAGCAATGGTTCCACATACACAGCTTCTGAATGTACATTCTGAATTGAAAGCCAGGTAGAAGAAGATAAAATATTCCACTGCACGCTTGACTGCATGTAGCTGCTACTCATCAGATCATCACATTACGTAAACTTGCTTTTAGGATTTACTCACCTTTTATTAGGTAAGGATCCAGCATTTGTGCTTGTTCAAATTTTAGAATAGAGTTTTTATTATCTCCAGCTCTGAAATACAGGTCTGCCAAGCTCCCCAGTAAGTCCACGTTATCCCTCAGCAATGACTTTTTCTCTAAGGAGCTTTAAGAAAAAGAAATGCCTGTTATTGATATAATGCCACTTTAAATACACTTGTATATAAATATTAATATATGATTTGACTGCATCATGCTCTTTGAACTCTTACCAAATGGTATTTATTGCTCTTGTGTTGTCTCCAGTATGCACAAAAGCATATGCCTTGATCCACACGGAAAGCCAATCCAAGTTAGGAATACTCTGAATCACGTTGATTGTCATAGAGGCCACTTCAGCACCTTTCACTGACAGCGAGAGCAGGCCTGTTCAGGAGGATATACACACATCAATTTCAGCCATTATAAAGTGCTTTTAATACAAACTAATTGCCTGAAGACCAGAAACTCCATCCCTTGACAAGCATGAGCAAGCAGCTTAACAGTGCTTTTTATAAGTTCCATAATGCAGGTATTATATATTACATGCAACTGCAAGACAGTTACCTAGTCCCAAGCATAACTCAAATTATAGTGTTTAATACTGAAATCCCAACAGTGTGCAGACACCTACCCAGTATGGCATCAAGTGCTAAAGGGCACTGCCTCAGTACTTCCTTGTAGCTCGTAACAGATGAGCGTTCTTGACCTGCTTTCTTGTAGAGATTTGCCAACATCATATTGATCTGGAAGCAAGAGAAATATTGGTAGAGTCAAGTATGAGAAAGGAGAAATGCTCACAACTTTGTCTTCAAGCATGCCTCCCTCCTGTTCTGGGCAGAAGACAAGATTACCTGCTCTCCTTCTGAGAGCACTATAAATTACCAGAGAGTATAAAATTAAAGTAATTGCTTCCTTCTGAGTCCAAAGATAAAATTTACATTGTTTTCTATTTGCACAGTGCATTTTGAAACCTCAGTCTCTTTTTCAAGATATGCTGACCAAGGGCTTGTGACAAGTCTGCCAGAACTAACCTTTGGGGTCCTCTGTCTGGAAGGAATTCCATCAAGAATAGCAATGGCATCTTTATCTTGCTTCAGCATTGTATAACATTCAGCCATTTTATATTTCACTTCAATTTCAGATGGTAAACACTGAAAGAAACCGGAAAGATTTAAGCACAATGTTGGTTTAGTCAGGTAAAAACTCTCCATACAGCCTCCTTGTTAAATGCTTACACTGTGTTGCACAAATCTAATGCAAGAAAGTGCATGATGCAACCTACTGCTGGCTCGTATTGCTCCTGTCCTCAAATGAAAAACATGAACTGCACATACAAAAAACACCTCGTGTTCAAGACCACATGAAGTTCTGCATTAGAAAACACCACGATGGTGGTTTTGAAACAAAATTAGCTTTAGATGTCACGTTTATTTGACATGATAAATCCACAGTCTAAGGTATTGAGACGACCTGTAGAGGTGGGACATGGCTGAGTGGTAGACTTGGAAGTGTCAGGTTAAGGGTTGCACTGAATGATCTTAAGGGTCTTTTCCAACCAAAATGATTCTACAAACACTAAGTCAGAAACATCAATTTAGGCAGCACGTTAGTTCAGTTTTTAAATACCTGGCTCTGGGGAGTTGATGCAGCATTCCCAGTAGAAGGTCTTACTTTTGAAGTTTTACTTAATGCTTTTTTCTGCTGCAAGGCCATTGTATACTTACTCACAGCATTCCTATATTCTTTATCATGGAAGAGAGAGTCTGCATGATACACAAGAAGCTGGTATTTCTGAGATGGTGAAAACAGCTCCCTAGAAGAAAAGCAAACAGAAAGGCTGAGATCAGCTGGCTGCATAAGAACCAAAACCTTACAGAACCAAGGTATCTGTAGCTTTGGTTTACCTCGCTGCAGCTTCTAACTGTTGCTGCTTCTCTCCTAGGCTGGAAAGACCCTTGAGTAACAGGTATTATCTCCTCATAAAGAGATTATCTCACCCATTTATTTTATCTGTATACAAACAACGGTAATAGCTGCCCCGACACCTCATCAGTAACAACAGCTTGTGTTTAGCCACTGCTTTCCCTAACTGCAGCCCCCATCCTCCCCATAACAAACCACATTAAAGCACACTTTGTTTGAATGGATTCTGAACATACAAAGCAACCCAGTGCACCTACAGCTACCCTCATTCTAATCCACATGTTCCTACACTTTATACACTACCTTTATAACTCTCCCAGTATGTCTGCAGAGGAGACAGGGTTTCAGAATGGGATTTAGGCTGCAGTCAGAGCTCCAAACCCCATTCAAAATGTAACATGGTACCTTACAAGAAGGTCCTGAAAAATAACGGGAATTAACTGAGTCAAGGGAAGAGCTGTGAGCGCTGGAGAGAGAAAACTGCTCGTCTCCTACTAGGATGCTCATGTTGTACCAGGCA
>NW_009938699.1:0-3033 GCF_000696875.1 Nestor notabilis
ATTTCCCTTCTTCCAATCATCTGGAACTTCACCTGACTGCCATCACCTCTCAAATATTATGGACAGTGGCTGAGCAGCTTCATTTGCCAGCTCCTTCAGGACCCGTGGATGGATTTCATCAATTCCCATGGACTTGTGCACATTCAGGTTTTTAAGGTGGTCTCGAACCTCATCCTCTCCTACAGTGGGCCTCGGGTCTTCATTCTCTCAGTCCCTGCGCTGGCCTTCCAAGACTTGGGTGGTGTGGTCTGAGCATTTGCTAGTGAAGACTGAGGCAAAGAAGTCATTAAGAACCTCAGCCTTCTCCAAATCCAGGCTAGCCAGTTCTCCAGATAGCTTCTGGAAAGGGACCACATTGTCCCTTGTCTGTCTTTTATTTGCTATGTACCTATAGAAGCCTTTCCTTTTACTTTTCACATCCCTTGCCAGATTTAATTCTAACTGGGCCTTAGCACAGCTGCAGGCTGCATTGCAGAGCTGCTGAATGTGGGTCACATTCTACCTATGAGTAATAATTTGGCCACCTACAAGTTAAATATTTATTTTGTTAAAGTCAGTTTCTTGCCATTTCCACTTTAGTTTCTGAGGGTTCTTTTGATGGTATTAATGCCATAAGCAGAACTAAATATCTGCAGAATTATAGCAAGTTTCTCTATAACATTTCACTTGAATCTAATTCTTCTTTCAATAGATTAGAAGGTCTTTCATCTTTGCAGTTTTAAGTAGTATTTTCCACAGTAACAGGGGGATGCCACATCTCTGCTAGTCAGTTTGCTGACTGTTTTAATGCTTTATAATTTTGTAATGTACTCCCCTAAGGCTGTCAAAGAGTGATGCACAAGCCCTGTCGCAATGCTTGATATTAGTTGTCCAAGACAATGTGTTGTTTCTTGACTTTTTTCTTTCTTCCACTCAGCTCATTGAAGACAAAGGGACACTATGCTGTTAATGTCAGGGGATCCTGGGCTTTTAAGACAAGCTATATTTTACAATTTTATTTAGGAAGCCTTTCCTAATATTAAAAAGTAAGTCCCCGCAAAAAATGAGAGAGAGTAAAGAGAGATAAAAGAATAACTGTTGTCACAATTTTTGCTGCCCTTCCCACAGAGGCTGGTTTTCGTGGCCAAAAAAATGCCTAGGATGAACTTGCTTTTTCAGTATGTATTATGTAAACATACTACAGCTGGTTTACTATTTATTACTATTGTACTACTCAACTTTGGTAATGTATAACTGAAGTTCTGTAGAGACAGGTGTGCGTATCATCAAGGTATCAAAAAGACTTTGAGTTTTTTGCTTCCCAGTGATAATATCAAACCTATTGACATTTTTTATTATTCACCAAAGAAAGAAGAAACTGGAAAAACTGTTAGCTTATTTATGGATATCCTAATTGGATAAACTAAGATTGTAATACCAATGAAATGTCTATATCAAGTACTCTATGTTTAATGTGATAAGGCAGAAAGGCTTGTTTTTCTCTTTCTTTCCTGGGTCTCCAACAGCATAACAATTCCTTGGTTTGACTGGCTTTTTCTCCAAGTTTAAAAAATTTACTGAAGAGGAGGATAGATTAGATAGATGCAAGGTCTTTGTGCAGGTATTTCTAGCTGGCCAGATAAAAGTTAGGTCAACTCTGGAATTGCATATGTACAAAAGATTAGTGGTGTGTTGCAATGTATGCTGAAATGTATGTGCATACCTTTGATACCTTGATAGCATGCTAGTGTAGCACTGTGACATCAGCTTATAAATGGTTCACATCTAATCAGATTGGAGTATGATGTTGTGGTTTAAACCCATCCAGCAGCTAAGCACCACACAATCACTTGCTCACTCCCCTCAGTGGGATGGGGGGTGAGAATTGGAAGGGTAAAAGTGGGAAAATTAATGGAGATAAAATCAGTTTAATAATTTAAATATAATCAAAATTATATAATGAAAATAATAAAGGGAGCTAAAGAAAACCAAAGAAAGACAAGTGATGCAGATGAAAACAGTTGCTCACCACCAACTGAAAAAAGCTAAGCCAGTCCTTCAGCAGCAGTCCCTCTGCCAACCCTCCCCCTAGTTTCTTGCTAAGCATGATGCCATATGGTATGGAATATCCCTCTGGTCAGTTGGGGTTAGCTGTCTCACCTGTGTCCCCTCCCAGTTTTTGTGCACCCCCAGCCTACTTGCTGGTGGTGCAGTGTGTGAAGCAGAAAAGGCTTGACTGAGTAAGCACTGCTTAGCAGTATCTGAAACTGTATTATCAACACAAATCCAAAACATAGCCCCATACCAGCTAGTATGAAGAAAATTATCCCAGCCCAAACCAGCACATATGAGTAGAGAAACATCTGTGTACTGAGATCAGAATCACAGACAGGCAGAAGACTCAGAGAGAGAGAAAAGAAAAAGAAAAAAAAAAAAAAAAAAAGAGGAAGAGGTTACTAGTCTGGAAATTGAGGCAAAAGCCAGGAAGTGGCTAACAAGCTTGACTTACACTCAAAAAAGACACACATCAGGAAGCCCTTTCTGGGCAATGTAGATTTTAAAAACTCTGTATCCAGCCTTAATACAAATGAGAATGTTGACACACCAGGAGAGGCACAACATTAAGAACACAACACTGACAAAATATTTTGGCTGGCATGATCATATTCCTGGCTGGGAGGAGAAACCTGCCTTGGTGGCAGTCAGCCAGTGTCCAGCTAGGTGGGAACCACCAGTGGAGGGAGAACTTCTGGTTCCAGGTACACCACATTGTCACAGGCATTTTCAGATTTGCCATGCTTGACATGTTTGCATTTTTATGCGTGGGCAACTGCACTGGCAGCTGGAATCCTGGCATGCAGAAAAGGTCAAAAGACAGCTGCAGAAACGGCCAGTTAGGGACTGGAAAAAAGAAGATTTTCCCTGCTGAATGGATAAAATATCTTGGCTACTGTTAGAAGCTAAGACACTTTTGTCCTCAGGGGCATGTCTTAAAGAAACAAATGTGAGAATGACTTTTCATGCTAAGACTAGGGATCCAGTACAACCAAGGAC
>NW_009938700.1:0-20810 GCF_000696875.1 Nestor notabilis
ATAGTATAAATGTATAATACATAATATATTAATATAAATTACTTTAGACATGTAATAATCTGCTGTTACTTCATTATTACTTTAAAATGCTATAATATATGGATATTCTACAGTATTTTATTGATATGTTGTTATGGGTTCTTACCATAATGTTAGCATTAGTTAATTTTTTTTAAATAAAGGTGAAATCTGTTTTGAACACTTTGAGTTATATAGGTGATTGATTGATTGTATGTTAATGACTAATTATTTGTGTACTTCTTCAGAACAACCTTAGCAGGCAGTAAAGGGAGGCAGATTTCTAAGGGTTGCTTCAAATATATATAGCTTGGACTTTTTTCCCCTTTCTGCTATTATGCTAGTGAGGCTTTGTATAAAAACAGGTTTGTATGCAATAGTTGAATGTTTGATTTACCGATCTGACAAAGATTTTCTGAAGCTCTTGGCACACTAACAGGAAATAACAAGAACATGAACTGGAGCTTGTAGAACACGAGTACTTCTTTCTTAGTGCATACGTACTATGTATTTTACTTATGCCTCAGTCATAACCAAAAGGAAATGTCCTGTATAGTCTGTCATCATTAGTTCATCTTTTGGGAAACAGATACAGATTAAAGAATATTATCAAAGAGAGGAGTGAGACTGAGCATCATTATACAGAAGAATTGACTACATATTAATAATTCTCATTGGTACTGTATTTGCATTGCAGCTGAAAATTGTAATTGCAGGATGTCTAAAACCTATCTGAACAGGACTTTTAATGTGCCTTAAATACAAATACTGGGAGTAGAGCAGTGCTTTTGCCATGGAATATACATGAGCCTTGGGCTATGGTGTCTCCTGACTGTATGTATTTTTACAGTTGAGAATGGTCTGAGTATGGTACCTCAGACTGACTTCACCTAATTTGCAGGTTGTACCTCTATTTTCATTTTTTGAGAAGGAAGTATCTTCTATTTCATAATGAAAGCAGTTGTCCAGAGTAATCTTCGCAGTTTAAAGGGCACGAATAAAATGCCTGTCAATAGTAGGTAGTTGTGTGGGAAGGTGTTCACAATTTATTTCATTTAAAGTGGCTGACATGATTGAAATCACCACAACAAATCAAACCAAAATAGCTCGAATCATGCTTTGAATTTTCTTTAGACTTCAAGATAGAGCCGATATCAGCTGTTCCTTTTTCAGTCAGCCTTTGAAAGTTTGAGTTTAGTAAGGACTCTGTCAATACCAAGACTTGTATTTTGTTTGTCTTCGGAGTTATACAAGAATATTGGAATAATCTGTAAATTCTGCAGATTTTATACCTCTGAGTAAGTGAGTATGTAATGAATTGGAGGCCTTTAGCCAAGAAGCAGCAATGGAAAGTAACAAAACGAGTCTGAAATTTTCAGTTTTGTATTTGTCATCTTTTAGTTCTGCAGCTGTTTGTGTGAGGCTTCCTGCTCTTGAAAAAATTGTTGTGTTTTCCGATCAATGTCTCTAACTTTTAGGTAGGCTTATGATGCTTTTTCTGTGCAATCTGCTGGATCTGGGGTTTACCTTCTGCATTTGAATACAATTTCTGGGACTCTCCCCCCCCCCCCCCCCCCCCTTTTTTTTTTTGTAGGGTACATTCCTTTTTATTTTCTTTTAGACTCCTTTTATTCATGTCTGGCATGTTTTTGTTCTCAGAAAGCTGTTTGATATTTTTACACTGCCTTTATGCTACCTGTAGAGATATTTTACATTTAGCTGTTCCTTCTTTTGAACAAGTTTTTCCATTTATATTTTATTTCTGAATTTTAAAGTCATACATAATACTTGTTTTTAAAGCTTTGCAGAGGTAGAGAGTTTAAACACATTGCAGAATAGTGAACTAACAGTGAAGCAAGTCTTGCATGGTGTTCTGGATGATTTCAAGAGGTTTTATGCTTCTGTAGATTCCTGTCTAGCTGGTCCAAAAAGAAAGTTATTGGCAGTTGTATCTTGTTTTGACAATTAAAAAAGTAACAGTACCATACTTATATCTGTCTCAGTATGCATTGTGATAAATCAACATGTCACAGTTGTCATGCTTCCTAGGTGCCCCAGTAGTGTAGTTCTCATACCATGTTTCTTTAGGTCTGGAATTTGTGTCTGTGTGGTTTATCCTTAGTCGTGCTTATATACTTTTGTGGTATAATTTTCTATCTAAAATAACTTCCCGTTTTATTTAATTTAATGTAGCATCTTTGACTGTTTCTGGTTGACCTGGGAAGATACTCTTTTGCTGATATGTGGAATATTGATAAGATTTACTTGGACTGATTTTTTTAAAATAGCTTTCATGATGAAAGAATTGAAATTGTTGAAGAAGTTGCCTGCAGCTTTCTTGCACAGACATAGACATGGCATATTCCTTCTAGGCAACATAATTTCTGAAAGGGTGAATTTGTGTCTCCTTTCCTCTTCTGCTTATGACTTCAGTGGAACTGGTCATCTCCTTTGAAGAAGAGACCTCGTTTTCAATCAACGCTACTGTTTCAAATCAAATGATTGTCCAAGAAGCCTGCTGGGATTTTTTGTGGGGATTCTGTAGAGGTTATGCCTAGAACTTCTTAAACGCTTCTGTGAACTGCTTTCCTCTAGTCTTTACAGCTAGAGATGGCTCTTTTTGTGATACAGAGCCTGAAGTAATAATCTCTCAATACTTAACAGGAATGATCCTAACAACAGGAAGAGTACTTTGGATTCCAGTTAATTATCCTGTTAGATAAAAGAACTCATATTGGGAAGGGGGAGAGGTGTGTCTGAGAAGAATGATCTGTTTGAATGTAAGTAGTGAAGTTTACTGGAAATCAAACTGTTTGGTTTTCACTTCCAGATTAAGATTTTGATGTTACTTTAGTAACATGCTTCAGGAGAAGGTCAGAAATTAAAAGATACGATGGACATGAGGACAGAGTATTATTAAAGAGACTTTTTGGTAGCATTCAGTCCCTCCTCTTACGGGTGCAAAAGAAGTCTGGGGTGCAGGACAAACTGCCCAAGAGGTATTGGAACACACTGTAAGCTACTGGGACTGGAGAAGGATTGGTGTCCATGGCAGTGGGGTTGGAATTAGATGATCTTAAGGTCCTTTCCAACACAAACTATTCTATGATTCTGTGTGTTGTTTCTGTTAAATGTGAGAGACAGAAGGACAATATCTGACTGAGAATAGTTCATTTAGAGAGCATGAGCAAAGTGAATCCTTTAACCGGCTACTGTGGTAATTGTCTTCTACATGACTATGTCCAAGGTCATAGATGAGAGGCAATACCCTGGTTTAGCACCTATGAAATCAAAACCAGTGAGTTCAGGAAGAACTGAAAGAGTACATTTTGAAGGGTGGCTGGCTTTGTTACTACAGGTACTGTTTTCATGTTTTCTCTTTTTCCTTTGCCCTCTCTTCAGACGAAGATTTCCATTTTACACATCTTTGTAATGGCCACGTTCTACACAGATCATAGCTGTTCCTGCACACGTCCTGTTTCCCTGCATGTTTTGTTTTCTTGCTTCAAAGAAGGAGGTTCCTTTGTGCAGGCAAGAGTGGCACAATTACAGTTTTAAGACTGCTTACCTGTACTTAGTTCTCCTACATGGAAGAAATATTTTTGTCTCTTGATATTTCTCTCTTTCTGATTGTTCAAGAGAGAGCATAAATGGTAGTTTTAATTTTCGTTTGTGCCATTTCCCTGCACATTACCTGTTCTTAACTGGCAATATGGAGAAACTGATACTTGATTGAGTGTTTCAGTTTGCTTCCCAAATTGAAGAGAATGTATACTAGATGCCTGTAATTCATGTAGAGTCTTCTGGACTGTGAATTTACTGTTCTTTTGTCTTGACATTTTAGAATTTGAGTTGCAAACCAAGTGTACCTTACTAGAGAGAGTTACCCCTCAAGCTAAGTATGCCAGTTATGTAAGAGCTGTGCAGTCCTGCTGGTGAAAAGGTAAGACATTGGAGGACAGATCCTCCCAAAAGAAAGGAGCAGGAAAATCTTGTGGATCAAAGCCTGGCTAATTGCACAGCTCGTGTCAAGAGGCATTTGGCTTTTAGTACTGTGGGCTCCATAATTTGGTTCCCGTCTGTCTCTGAGAGCCCTTGATCCTCAGGGGGTACAACAGCATCTGCCAGTAGGCTGGCCAACCTGGTGAGTAAAGCTCTGGGTGCTGAAAAGACGTTATGACCCATAGTTAAGTGAGGTATTGGTGTGTGCATGGAAAGCAAAGGGTACAGGGTGGTGAGAACAATAAGTGTTTTGGGATTGGTAGAAGAGGGATACCCATCTCAAGTGCATGTATGCAAATACATACAGCCTGGAAAACAAGCTGGATGAATTAGGTCCGCGTATAGTCAGAGAGCTATGACATTATTGGTATAGAGGACATGTGATGGGGCAGCACATGTGACTGGAGTGAGAGATGGATAGATACAAACTTCTCAGAAAAGGCAAAGATAGAGGACAGGGCTGCCAGAACATGAAGAAGTTTGGGTGTAGGGAGCTCTCTAGTGGGATGACAACAGTCTGGTTGAGAGCGCATAGATGAGGATGGGGGAGGGGCTAAAAAGGATGACATCAAGATAGCAGTCCACATGGTCAGGGTAAGGAAGATGGCAAAGCCTTCTTTAAAAGTCTCTGAATCACAGATCTTCATAGAGTACTCATTCCCTGTCATTTGCCGGCAGGATAACACTGGCACACAAGCAGTCAGGAAGCTCTTTGAAGGATGTTTTTAAGGGGGTAACTTAAGATGGGTGCTGGGTAGGCAACAGAATGATCTACTGTTTATTGCCAACAACTGCTTGGGGATCAGACGGTCAGTGGCCTTAGCTATACTAACTGTGAAATAGTAGATACCAAGATCCTTATGGAACACTGGAAGGAGAGTATCAGAGCACAGACTCTGGAATTTAACAGAGTAGACTTCAGTTTCATTCTATGAACTGGTAGATGGGATCCCATAGGAGGCCATTGTGAAGGGTAAAGGAGCTCAGCAGAGCTGACTGATGCTTAAGGACAACCTCTTCCAACTGCAAAGATTGTTCATCCTGGTAAGAAACTAAAAGATGTATCAGGGTACTGGCAAGGCTGAACAGGAAACTGGTATGACTTTGCCCCATGCAGAAAGTTAGTATGTAGGAGTTGGAAACAGGGGCAGTGTAAAAAATGAGGAATTTTGAACATGTAAGCATGGTGTTAGGAGAACCAAAGCTCATGTAGAGTTGACACTTGTAAGAGACATGCAGGACAACACAGAGCTTTACTGCTGCATGGGCAGTAGAAAGCTGAACAAGGAAAATTATCAATCTATTGATAAAACAGTATCAACAGTTTTTATTGCCTCACCTTTCACTGACAAACTCGCTGGTAGGTGCGCCGAGTGCTTAAAAGCATTCAAGGAGAGTGTTCAGTAGTGAATAAGGACTGAGTCAAGGAGTGCTTGCTCCTCTTGTACTATATTTGAAAAGTCCTGGAGGCTGGGGAGGTCTCTGACAACTGGAAAAGGGCAGATGTTGCCTCCATCAAAGAAGGCCAGTCGGTGTTACTTCAGAAAACCTTGAGATAGTCCTCTTGGAAGTGCTGCCCATGCAAAGATGATTTGGAATGGCCAGAGTGCATTTTTTTCAAAAGCGAAATCATGCCTTACAAGCCATCTCACTTCTATGATAAAATTATCAGCTGTGTGGCCAGGGGGAGAGCAACAGATGTAGTTTACTTCAGCTTGTAACAGCTCTTTTTTCTGTATCCCACAATATTCTATTCTAATTAGGATGTTGTGATGCAAGTGGATGGGTAACCGATGGGTTTAAAAAGAAGATTGATCAGGCTCAGAGGATAGTTGTTAATAAGCTGTACACTACTTGGAAAGTAATAACAAGCGGGGGGCTGCAGGGTTGTATGCTGGGACCTGTACTGTTCAGTATCTTAAGCAACAGCATTGCAGTGGCAATGCAGGTGCACCCTCACCAAGTTTGCGAAGAAGCTCGGGGGTAGTGCTGCCAAACAGAGGCACCTGAACAGGCAGGAGAAGTGAGCTGACAGGAGCTTCATGAAAGTCAACAAGGATGAATGCAGGAGGATTTTTGTGCCTGGGAAGGCCAAGCACCTTTCAGTAATACCCTACCCCACCCCCTCCCCAAAACAGGCTTCAACCACCTCAGTGCAAGAGAGATACAATAACCTAGAGTGAATTCAGGACAGGGCTGCTGAGGTGGTTGGGGGAGTAGAGTAGTATATGGCAGGCAGGCCGGAGATGATCGACACAAATTTTGACAAGATGGGGAGAGAATTGGTTCTTTAAGCTACCAGATGCAATTAGTTTTTCAATTAATTGTTATTAAAGCATTAATAGCTTTAACAACAACAAAAATGCATAAGTACCAAGTGTTAAAATGGGGAATGTTTTTTGTTTCATAACCATTCTGTAACTACCATAAGATAAAAGTATCTTTTGAAGGTGAAGAATGGGTTGACTTGGATCTTGAGGTTTTTGTCTAAACCTAAGCTGTATCCTCAGTACTTGTAACACTGTGCTTTCTCCAGTAGGCATACAGACTTAGAACCACAGTATCTTTTGGCTTGCTTTCTAGGGGGTGATTTCTTAGAAGTGTTTCAAAGCTCAGTTTGTTCACACTGGGAAAAGTAATTCCAAACAGAACAGGAAGAACAGAAGGAAAAAAAGTACAAAAAGGCAAAGACTTGGGGTGGGGAATAGTGAGCATAATATTAGGAAACACATTAATGAAATAAAAAATCAGTGATGTTGAAATATAGGTATACATTTAAGAGAATTGTAGTGGATGGAAAGGAGCTCTTGAGATTGTTCAAGCAGGGGTGGCTAGAGCACATTGCCTGGGACTATGTCCGGGTGTGTTTTTAATATCTTTAATTCCTTTGGGCAATCACTATAGAAAGATATTTCGTGTGGTCTGAGGGAATTTCATGTTTGTCTGTGCCTATTACCTCTTGTTCTGGCAGTAGGCACTAGTGAGACTAGTCTGGCTCCTTGCAAACACAGGTAAGAGCCCTCCACACACAAGCCTCCAGACTAAACTTTCCCATCTCAAAGATGTTCTATTCCCTTAATCATTTTTGTAGCCCTTTTCTAGAACCACTTCTGTAACCCCATGTCTGGGGGAGCTCAGACCTGGCCTCACGAGTGCTGAGTAATGAGGAGCATTAACCTTCCCTCTGCTTGCTGGCAGTGCTTCTCTTGATGCAGTCCATGAGCCTGTTGACCTTCTTTGTGTGCAGGGGCACATTGCTGGTTTATGGTCAGTTAGTTTATGAGTTTGTCAAGGTCTTTCTCTACCAAGCTGCATTCCAGCAACTTGACAGTCAACATGTACTGCTTCGTGGGGTGTGGCCTCTGTGCAGGACTTCTCATTTCTCTTTGTTAAACATAATTAAATTCCTTTCTGTCCAGCTCTCCAGGTCACTCTGAAGGGTGGCACATGCCTCTGATACTGGTGTCTACTCCTGGTTTTGCATCATGTGTGAACTGGCTGAGAGTCTACTTTGTTTCTATCCTTAGGCTATCAGTTAGGGTGTTAAACAGTACTAGCCAGAGGATCAACCCTTGGGGTGCTACTAACTTATTTCCAGCTGGACTTTGTGATTGGTCACAAGCTTCTGGATTCAGCCAGTTTTCAGTCCTTACTGTGCACTTACCTAACCCATACTTTGCCAGCTTCTATGTGAGGATTTTATGGGAGACGGTATCAAAAGCCTTTCTAAAGTGGGTAAGAACAACTTCTGTTCTCCTGCTGCCTTCCAAGCAAGTAACCTCACTGTAGAAGACTGTCAGAGTGGTTGAGCATGATTTCCTCATTAAAAATCCATGTTTGCAATTCCCAGTCACCTTCTTGTTCCAGGATTATTTACTCCATTACATTCCTAGAGATTGAATTGAGGCTGACCAGTTTATAAGCAGACAGAAGGAGATTGGAGTAGCAGTTGCTCTCTTCCAGTTCTCAAGAAGGTGTCCCAGTTGTCATGGCCTTTCAAAGATGACTGAGAGTGACCTTGTCCAGAAGTCAGGCAGCTCCCGAAGTGCTCATGGGTACAATCTGTTAGGCCACATAGACTTACCTATCTCCACTTTATGTGCTCCATAACCTACTTCTTCATGGAGGCGAACTCTCTCTTGTCCCAGATATTCTGTTTTTAGGCGCCTGGGAGTTTTGTTTTTCATATATGAAGCCTTTCTGGGTGTTCTACCGTCTCTCTTTACTTAGTTTTTATGGCTATTCTGTCAAGTAGGTGTTAACATCTGCATGTTTAAACCTGGATTTGGAAACTGTGGATGCCCATTTAGCATTGAGATAGTGCCAGCCATGAACTTTATCGAGTTCAAGAAGGGAGTAGTTTTAGTTGCAGGTCATGACACCTCCCCTGCCTAAATCATAGATCACAGAATGGTTTGGGGTGGAAGGGACCTTAGGCATCATTTAAATCCAACCCCCCTGCCACAGGCAGGGACACCTCCCAGTAGAACCAGGGTCTCTCCAGCCCCACCATGGACAGGTCTGGCTGGACTGCCCTACTGCACATGGGCAGCTTTCCGGGCAGGCTGGCTGGCCTTCACTTGTGGCCTTGTCCCCTCTCACTTCCATGGATTTCATGGCACAGGGTGCAGTCATGCTTCTGAGCTGCTATGGTGAAGAGATTATAAGGATCTGACAATGTGACTTACTATTTGCCCAGGCCAGTGCTTTCCCCTCTTCCCAGGTAGAAAGTTTATGCTTGCTGTTCTAATGTTCATCTCCTTTACAGATCTTGGGCTAAGGATAAAAGGATGATCCCCCACCCAAATCTCTGCTTCCACAGTCTGGCACCATGAGCTATAATGCATTGTTTTGTAAATGCATCAAACATTATGCCTACTAGTGAGACTAAAAAAAAAGTAATATCCTGGTTGGCTTGTGTGTGTATCCACAGTGTACATTTGTAGGCTGGTAGTTGTGTGTGCGCTTGGTTTGCTTTCCTTTGCTTTTAAAGGCCTTGACAATTCATATTAGATTATGATATTTTTTGTAGTAGGGTCTTCAATACATCCTGGGAAAGAGGGTCTTTTAAAATTATTGTTATTTTTTTAAAATCTTGGGTCTATATTTAGAGTAATAAAATCTTTTCAGAGTTGAAAAGTGTATTTGACATTATAGTGGCTTGTGTAATAAAAATAAATAAAGTTGAATTAAAAGCATAGGTAATGTCCCATTTTGTAACTGTGCATCTGTATTTTCAGCATAAACCAAATGTGTGGAATATTATGAAAAAATCTTGAACGTTGGCTTTAAAAAAAGTCTGTTTAAATTCATGTCTCCAGTCACGTTTGGTGAGGATTGTAATTGTTTTATGGGTATGTTTTAGTCTTTGTTTCATTATGTGCAGACAATGTGTATTTGCAATTTGTAAAAATTACAGTTTAGCCTAAGTTATAGTTAATGTTTAAATGTAAACGAACCAGTAGTAATTGTCACATTGTAATATTTTATATCAGATTGAGATATTTTCCCTTTAACATCTTTGAAATACGCATGCCGTTACATGTATTTGCTTTAATGTCAAAACATTCTTTAGGTTGATAGTGACTTAGAGTTAATATATTGACGTGAACGTCACAACGTAGTTCTGGTTTTTGAGAGTAGATTTCTATAGAGATTATTTTGTTACAATAGCACATATTTAATTCGCTAGCCTAATGATTTTAACTTATTTGTTATTTAATATTTTTGTTAATAAACAATTGTTCATTAACCCAGTTCAGCAATACAGTTTCTCTTCCTTCTGAGACAAAGAAAAGTGTTCTTAAAAAACAGTCCTTGCTTTAAGGAGTATATATCCAGGATGCAAGTTCATGCAGCTGTTAAATGTGAAAGCACAAAGTGTAAAGGCGCAATGAAATGCTATTGAACTACTGCAACTGCTTCTGAGGGAATGATCGTTAAGGTTCTAACAAGCATTTTGAATGGTAATACTGAAAGATTAAATATTTCTGATGAAGTTACCCAACTGTTGCTTTGTGATGTGTCAGCAAATAGAAAGTTGCTGGCTGAAAGCTTTGTAAAAGCAGAATAGAAGCTGATTAATCATAAATGTGATGTAAACAAAGTAGTGCATGTGAAAAGATAGATCCTGGAAGTGGTAGTGAATTTGGTCCTGTTTTGATTTTTATATTGTTTGTTAAATGAATTCATACATTTGAAGAGTATAGTGAACATTATATTCTGTTAGGCTTAATTCTGACTGTGGCTGTTTCTCTGCTGACCCAGACAGTACCCCTTGACCGTAGCCATAGAAGCTGACAAATTGACTAGTTCTGCGTGGTAAACATGACTTAATGCAAGTAAGGTTTTCCTCTTAGGTGTCCAAAAGATGAGTTGTCATTAAACACTTTTTAATTCCTTTTGTAAGTATAACCTGTGTGTGTATCTTTTTGAATACTAAATTTTTCTCCATTTTTATTCAGCATTGTATTTTGACTCTTAGTGTGTGTTGAAGTATTTTTCTTCTAGTTACAATATGGTAAATTGATAAAACCAGAAAATTCCAGATGGAGATCTGGCAGTTGCAACTGAATCTCTCAGACTGTAAGAACTGATAAGAGTTTTCACAGTGTGGTAGTTGTCATCTATGAGTTTTTATTTTCCTGAAAGTTGGCCATTGAAATATACGAGGATAATGCCTAGTTGTCACACTTTTAGTCAGCAGTGATTATGTATGTCTACAGTGTTTTGCAGCCTGAAGGTTATAAAAAGTATGGGGGGAAAAAGCACAGCTAAAAGAAGGTTCAGTTGAAGGCTTCTATCTGGCTATGGCTAACCTATCTAAAAGGAAGTTTCGTGTGAGGAATTCTGCTGTATATTGAAGGGTCTGGCTATGTTTTGGGATTTAATTTCTTTATTTAGTGTACTTACATGAAATACAAATGCAATCTCATTTATTAAACACAATGTATAACTCAAGATTATTTTTTTTATTTCATTTTTGGTATGGAAAGGTAAAGCAGTGAAGAAAGGTGGTGGTACTTGTGCATATTTGCCAGAATGATAAAACCACAGTTTTATTATGTAGCCATATTTTTTTTTTTTTAGAACAGATGATGTTTAGCCTGATCATTATTAAAGCTCTTGTATGTGCAATGTGGCAGAAGAATCTTTTAAAAGCAACTATCTGAACAGAAGTTTTTAGCATAGGTATGGTTTAACCATTTATTACAAGCCATCATTTGTCACAATGGTTGTTGATCTTCCTTGTAGTTCCAGATGTGCTGCTGTGGCATTTGTTAGAAAATAAGAGCTTTGTAAAGTTACTTGTTAGTATTTGCTTGTCACTTATGTAACTCATAGCAGAAAATAAAATGTTTTCTCTTGTTGAAATACTGGATATATTTTAAGAAGAACTTAGTCTGAAAGTTACTTTCTGAGTGCCTTTGTCACAAAGGAAAAATACAGGAGACGCCCAGAAAAGAAGGAATGTCTACCATGGCCTAATAAGTAATAC
Source organism: Nestor notabilis (assembly GCF_000696875.1). NCBI lineage: Eukaryota > Metazoa > Chordata > Aves > Psittaciformes > Psittacidae > Nestor > Nestor notabilis. The sequence continues at coordinate 11,519 of NW_009938700.1, forward strand.
AGAAATTATGAATTTAATCTATTTTATCAGTTCTATCTAGATATGGGAATAGTATTGCTTATGTCAGTAGGATTGCAGTGCTATGAGAGAAAAACATGCTTTTGCCAATTGTTATCTCTACACAACTGAATTTATCTTTGAGAGTTCTGTTTTCTACTATTAGAGAGTTGTTTTATGCAACTAGTTATATTAAAGTATGTTGCACTTCAGCACTTTGAGGCTGCGATAATATACACATTATTTTTCATAATAAAGTTGATAAAAATCCATGTTTCTGCACCAAAACTTTTTGCAGCGGTGCCTTTTCAAATACTGACATCATTGAACCAACTTACAAAACTTTCCACAGTCTCTTCCAACAACGCAGTGTGATAATCAAAAAGTTAGAAGTAATTTTAATAGTTTAAATTGGCATCGGTGGAATTTACTCCTCATAGATATTCCACTGAGCTCAGTTTTGGCATGTTTTCCAGAGATATGGATAGCAGCAACACATGTCTGTAGACTTTTGAGTACAGCTTTATGACGTTTTGCCACCTTCTTGTCTAAAGACTGTATGTAGAGAATAGCATGTGATGAAAACTGCTGGTTTTTATTTTTTTTGTTTTGTTTGTTTGTTTTAATCTACTTTCTAAATGCAGTGAAAAAAGGGGTAAATTACAGTAAAAGAGCTCTAAATGATGAGGCAATGTAGCGAGAGGGGAGGAAAAATTGCAAGTTTTTCCTAGGTGCAGTTCTGTTCTTTATAAGAGTAGTGTACTTAGACTACACACACACTGAAAATTTGCAAGATGCAAAAATTGGGGAAAAATATGCTCTGCAAATATGCTGAAATTTGTCTGAAATGTACTGGAATTTGGAAATATTTTTATATCCCATAACATCATGTGTGCAGCTGCCATATTGAGACTATCACTGTTGTTTCTTGACAAGATTTTAGCTTATTTAATAAATTATGCTTCAGATTGTCTGTAAATGCACATGTAGTTGTACGCTTCCTAATATCCAACTTCTGTGACTATCCTTACAGATCTACTTGAAATTTAAGGCATACTTGTTTATTTGTATCTTTTGCTTTGTAAGCATACAGTTATATGAACTACTACATGTCTTTTAATCTGAATATAAAATTTCATGTTACTTAGGTGAAAGAAGGCATAATGCTGTATTTTGTTTTTAAAATAGATCCACTACGTTGAGTTATGTTAGAAATAAGTCCTAGAGGAATCAAGGTGGATAGGCAAGCAGGCAGTGATATTGCTGAAGGAGGTCCTAATATAAGTAGGTTTATAACGTTTAAGAGTGTCAGGAGATTTATTATGTTTTTAACTTTATTCAATCCAGGACTAACAAAAAGTATAGGGCAGCTAAGGAAAGACTCTCCAAGGTACAGAAATAAGCAGGAAAATCTTGATGCTAGCTCAGTCTGTATGTGTTCATTCAGTTTTTCTGCCAGAGGTTATGCTTACAATTTGTTTGTTTGTATGTGAATGTATCATGCTTTTATGACTGTGAATTAATGGCTATGTTTTGTAGCCATTCAGAGTGTCGTTGCATGCTAATGCAGAATAGAGAAGTTTCCACTCACCTTTCCCGCAAAGGTGTGCTGGTACCCACAGTCCTTTTAGGATAGTTGTTTTTGGGAGTGCTCTTCTGTCTGTTTCAGGGACAGTTTTCTAGTTAAATAGTTAATTATAAATCAAACCTGGAAATTGTGCCTTAAATAGAGCTTCAGGTTTGCTAACAGCTGGAGGAATTTAAGTGCTGTAGCCATTCAAAACCTGGAAGTATCTCCATAACCTTAGGCTGTCAGAGGCATGCTTTGTGGTAACAGAAGCTGGCATCCAGTGTTCTAGTGTGAGTGGCTGGACCATGTGGAGGTGCAGAAAATCAAACTTCCTGTGTTCACTGCACTTTATGGAAACCTAAATAAATCTGAGGGGTGCTACCCATAATGGCCAGAATTGCTTTAAGGTAATGTGCCCTAGGGTGTAAATGAAGCTTATCTTGAATACATAATTTTTCATGGTCAGGAAAACAAAGTATTCTCTATATGATGGATGTATTTGCATTGTGTAGCATTTGTATGTTCTGTTGAAATACAGGGAATCTTTGAAATTTGCTAGCCTTTGTTTGTGCGTATGACCAACAATAAGGAATGTTTTCCTTCCAAAAAACTGCAGGAAAGAAAAAGGGGCAAAGTAAAAACAGATGCCAAAGTAAGCAGCTGTTGGTACATTTAAAAGACAGTTACAGTGAATCAGGACACTGTTAGAGTTCTCTTCACCATTTCCATGGAGACCTAAACACTGCAGTTCTCAGTGCCTCCAAAAAGTGATCTGTTGCCTGTGGGTTTTTCCTTGGCTTAGTTTTTTCCTGCCTTAGTTACAGTAAGCATGTGGCGGAGTCCAAGAACTCCAAGAACGGAGTCAGCACAAGGGAAGTGGTGGCAGCAGGCAAAGAGGTAGAATGGGGAACAACAGATTCCGGGCTGAAGCCTGGTGTTCCTGGAGGTGTTCTGTTATTGCAGTTATCTGTATTTGATATGGCCCTAATATTTTGTTTTCCTACCTGTCTAGAGTTCGATTTACTTTCGCAACCTAAACGTTTTTATAACAATATGCTACCTGGCTGACTTTCTTCAAAAGGATTTTCAAGTTGACTCTGTGACTGTTTCTTAGAGATACCCTACAAATAGGGCTTAGAAAACTTGGTCACCTGATTCAGACATATTCTCAAGGCTTTCTACACTCTAAATATTTGAAAGAAACATATAACTTTAACTTGCTGTTGGTTTTCACCTGGAAAATAGTCTCCAGTGTGGCAATATTTAATCATTATCTCTACAGTTACTCATTTTCATTATTTCCCTTCTTCTGAAGAGGCACTTGTAATGGTAAAGTGTGCTTCAGCTTTGCTTAGCAGAATCTTGCACATCTTCCTTCAAATACTGAACAGTAACCAATCCAATAGTTAGATGTTTTATTCATAATAAAGCCTTCAAAAACCTGTATGATCTTCACTCAATTAGGCTGTTTGCTATTGCTTCTGTATTATGTCCAGCACACCTGATGTCTATATGGGAAAGAAAAGTACACATTCTGTTTCTTACGTAGCAGGGTGCTCACTGAAGATTTTAACTAAAGGCATTATAGTCTTGGTACAGTGTTAAACTTCATAATAATTCAAGCTATGGTATTTGTGTGCATTGATTTAGTTGCTTGTATAGTTTCAGATTCTGAAGTGTTTTTCTAGAACCAAAAGGGACTACTGCAGTGCAACAGAATTAGATTAATTTTTGAGGAGGAAAGCAGTTCAACAACCCCAAATCTCCTTCAGATTTTCATTTTTTAATGACTCGGTCTCACCCTGTGAGAAATAAAGCTCTCCAGCTAGCAAATTCCTTTCTCTTGAGTCAAACTGCTCAATTCTGAAATCATTAGTGACACATGCGATTCAGTGAAATCAGCAAGACTGTGTTCGGTAATTAATACTTACAATACAGGTTATATTGAAAATTCCTGTTTAGTTGTAGATGAGATAGTAAATTTAAAATGGTGGGAGAACGGGCAATTGAAGGCACAGTACCCTGAGAAGGGAAGAAAAGGGAGTGTTTTAAAACTGCTGGTGCTTTTACAGCATTTTCTTCCTAGATATTTTTACATTTGAATTAGAATTTTAGTAAATAGAGGAGAAGGAGAAAACACTTACTCCTCATTTAGTATTTCCTAATCCTTCTATAGAAGTCTTTCAGCATTAGTGTTTTGGAGGCATGGGAATTGGTTACTCATCACTGAGATACAGTGAACAGATTTTGCACTGAAACCTGACATTAACAGAACTACTCACAGTACATAATTCAGTATTGCACATGTCTTTGCAGGATTGGCTTTTAGACTTCCGAAACATTTAGAAGTAATAGCAGGGCTTTTGAAGCTTTCTGTTGCATTTCTTACTCTGTGGGTTGCAAGTAGCGTCTGTTACTGTGTCTTATAAGTCATGTTTCTGGTTTGTTTCTGACAGTATGCTTTTATAATAATGTTTGTTATGCTGTATTTGAGAGGATATGTTTTTGTCTGGTCTGCACTGTTAAGCCAAAAAAAACCAAAAAACATTTTGGGGTTTTGAAAGTAGAATTACAAATTTATGGATGGGTATCAGTAAGGACATACCTCCCAGGTAGGCCAAGGGTTATGGAGTAGTCTTTTCTTTATGCAGGTTTTAAGTATGTTGTTTGGTTTCTTTGAAGTTATGAGACTGAATTTTATGTGTGAGTTGAAATCAGCAATGACAAAAAGATGCTAGTTAGCTTTATCTCATTGCTTAGGAGTCATAAAGTACAGTATCTAGATCTGAGGAACTAAGTTGAATGTACTTTTTATTCTCTTTTGTTTTACAGAGGCCCAGAAGACACAATAAATGATTGTAAAATCCTTTTTATAGAGGAAATGTACAAGATTGAACAGCCAGGAGCCTATCCATTGACATTTGGGGATGGAGATTTCAAAAGTATGCTTTTTAAAATTATTTTAATATAAGTACAAATTGAATGACGTTTCTTTAAAAAAAAACCAAAAGGATCAGCGTGTAGAGGTAATAATAATTGGTATGCATGTTCAGAAAAATAATATAGAATCCTTTTTGGTTTTCTGTTCTAAAAGTGTATTTACTATAAAGTGTCTCTATTACTTGATGTATTCAGAAACTGTTAACATCTTAGTGCTATCAGTCTTAAGCAGGGAAAAAGGAGAACAGCTGATAACGTTCTAAATGACTGCTGCAGAATGAATTTGTAGTCTCAGTTAAGTTCCTAGACAGCTGTCCTTGTTACCAAAACTGCTACTGCAATTGAAACATCAATTGCACTTCTAATAAATTGATAAATGCCAAAGATAGATCCAGTCTGTAATGCTGTGCTTTAACCCTGTCACTGTGTCAGAATTAAAGAAAAAAATAAATAAGGAACTTAATGCCCAAACTGCTTGTAGCGTGAACACAAGGGATGATTAATATCTGAATTATTACTTGGCCCAGCATGACATTCTAAAAAAATAACTGTGTCCTACCTCTTCATCCTCCCCACAACCACAGGAAGGAGTTCGTGGCAGCTTACCTAAAAAGAAGTGTGACGTTTTATCCTAGGTTAAAAAATACAGGAAAGTTAAAATGATAACCATTTGTGATAGTAACACAGATCTTCTAATAGGTATTAGATATTATTGTGTATTGACTACTTACTCCAAGGCAGTTTTTAAAAACCTTTCTTTATAGCTTTCAGTGTACAAGAAATATTCTGCTTACTGGTTTATTTGCTGTCATCTAAAAAATCAGTTTTTGTCAGAGGAGCAAATGCCATTTGCTGTGGTAGTCTTAAAAGTAAAGATGGATTTCTGTAAATGAACTTCTCACAATTTTTCATTATTTGTGATTTACTTAGATTACTCAAAACAAAATAACTATCCGTTCTGTTTATTTTTTCTTTGTTATATTAAAGAGGTTTTGTAATATCTTAAAACATATTTTTATTTTCAAGAATTGTATCAAAAATTTAAAAATCTGCTTTGCATTTGAATACCTATTTTGCAAGTCTAATTGTGTAGCTTTTTAAAGGGCATATAAAATTATTGCAGTTCATTTACTTCCTCCCTGCAGCTACTGTGCAGTGAATTAATTTTTTAAATTATGTGTGTGTTAAGGAAATGAATGATTAATGTATTGCTGACCATATAAAGTTGTCTACAGTAGCATCATTTGACCTGACATGAGTATTTATTTATCATGGAATTGTAGAATCGTTTAGGTTGAAGAAGACCTGTAAGATCATCAAGTCCAACTGTTAACACTGCCTTACTTAATGTTTTCAGTCCACCAATAAACTATGTCCATAAGCACCACATCTACACGTCTTTTAAAAATTCCAGGGATTGTGACTCCACCACTTCCCTGGGCAGCCTGTTCCAATGATTGACAACCCTTTTGGTGAAGACGTATTTCCTAATATCCAATCTGGTGCAATTTGAGGTCATTTCCTCTGGTTCTGTTGCTTATTATCTGGGAGGAGAGACCAGCCCTCACCTCACTACAACCTCCTTTCAGGTAGTTGTAGAGAATGATACCATCCCCCTTGAGTGTCCTTTTCTCCAAACTAAACACCCCCAGTTCCTTCAGCCACTCCTTTCAGGAATTGTGTTCTCTAGAGCCTTCACCAGGTTTGTTGCCCTTCTTTGGACACACTCCAGTGCCACACTGTCTTGCAGTGAAGGGCCCAAAACTGAATGCAGTATTCAAGGGGTGGCCTCACTTTCTGTATGTCCTAAGCTGATTACAACTTTTATTGTTTCAAAGTCCGTCTCTTTATTTCACTTACAGCTCTTACAGCTGTTTCCTGGTTTGTAACCTCTTTGCTTAAGTTGGTCCCATATTGCCATGTGTGTAGAGATTTGTGCTTCTGTGTATGTTTATTCCATTCTGTTCCTGGTCCCATTTTTATTCATTTCAGGATATGGTTTACAAACCTTCATAAATAAATGTAATACAGAAGTACAGTCTTTAAAGATGTGACATTGAGAACTTAATGTTTGTGGCTGTTTAGCCTTATTTGTTGTTTTGAGCTGCTCTTTTTTTGCCTGAGGCCAACTTTCTCACTGCACTGCCCTTTTCAGTTCTCTTCATGTGATTCTGATTTTTGGTCTTGGTTCAGTTACACACAGTGCTTATCAGTTGAACTGTGTGTCATAAGCAGTATACTCTTTACTTCTGAACTGAACTTACATCCCAGTTTGTACTTTGTATTCAAAATTTTAAAATATATCTATAAACACACGCAGCTACCATAGCTTACATGTTGTGAAAACCTGCGGATTTTTGTTACAATAATGGCAGATTAAATTCAAGGAGTTAATTGGCCTTAACTACTGTAAGAGATTGTTGTAAGCACAATCGGAAAATGACTTGTTGTGGTTTTGTCTATATTTAGCTACTGTCTGTGCCCTTTTCAAAAGATAGAATGCCTGCTTTGGAAAAAATCTTCATCAGATAAACAACATAGACTGCCTCTGCAGAAAAATTATTATTCCTTGAGGATGGCTATACATTAGTTAGGTTTTGTATGTGTAAATTAGATAAAAAATGTGTCTGACATGTCAGTGTATGTTTAACAGTTACGAAGTTGCTATTTTCAAATTACTTAATGAAAAGCCCAGAAGTAAGGTTAAAGCTATTAGAAAGGTATATTAGAAAATGAGAAAACTAAGAGGCAACATACTTGTAAATACATTTCAGCTATTTATATGCAAAATGGGAATAAGAACTAGGTATCAACATATATTACTTTTATCAGAGTCAAAATCTGCGCTATGAACGTAAGATAACTTCTCCTGCAAAAGAAGAGAATATGAAATGATACAAGTAGCTGAACTCTGTAGTGTTGGTAGGGGTGAACAGACCTGTCTTCATGGGACTAATAGCGCAGATATAATCCGTGCATTTGACTTATGACAAGGTTAAAGCAGAAATACGAAAAATTAAAGTGACATCTTGAAAATTACAGTTTGTAGTTTGTGTATTGGAGAAAGTTGGAAACTCCAGTTATTGCTTAACTGAACTAAAATATGTAGACCTTTTCGGTTTTTTTCTTCATAAAACCCCCTCCACATTATTACTAACCTTTGACCTAGGAAACTGGTTTTGTAACCAAACCCAGTAAATTACATAGGTCTTAACCTGTCATGGTACAAAACACAGAAGAACACACAGTTTCTTTTTTTGCCTGTTATTTGTTGGATCAGTCAGGCATGATTTGCCCTTGGGGAAGCCATGTTGGCTGTTTTGAATCACCTCCCTATCTTCCATCTGCTTCAGGTCTTCCAGGAGTCTCTGTCCTATGATCTCACTGGGCACTGAGGTGAGGCTGACTAGTTGATAATTCTCAAGGTCCTTCTTTCTACCCATTTTTAAAAGGGTGCAGTATTCCTTTTCTTCCAGTTACTGGGGACTTTCCCTGACTGCCCCGACTTTTCAGGTATGATGGAGAGTGGATTGGCAGCTACATCAGCCAATTCCCTCAGCAGCCTGGGATGCACCTCATTGGCTCCCATAGACTTGTGTATGTTCAGGTTCCTCAGATGGTCTCCAGTCTGATCTTCTGTTACAGTGAGGGGAACTTCATTCCCCAAGTCCCTGCCTTGAAGTTTAGGAACTTGAGAGATGTAAAGAGTATTTACCAGTGAAAGTGAGGCAACCCCCCCCCCACTATTGACTGCCTTGGCCCTCTTCCTGTCAGCTGTCACTAGTTCTCCTGTCCTGTTTATGGGGGTAGAGAGGAGGGTGGGGAAAGCAGTAGATTTTCTTCAGTCTTCCTTTTCTGACCAACATATATGTAAGGAGCCATTCTTACTATTCTTTGTGTCTGTTGCTAAATTCAGATCCAGCTGTGCCTTAGCTTTCCCAGTCCCATCCCTACATATCCAGGCGGCACCCCTCTGTTCTTCCCAGGACATGTGTCCCTGGTTCCACTGCCTGTGCATATCCTTCTTATGTTTTAATTTGACCAGTCATGCCGGTGTCCTGCACTCCTTACCTGATTGCTTACACATGGGAATTGAGAGCTTTTGTGCTCCAAGAAAAATGTGCTTAAAGAGCAGCCAGCGCTGTTCTGCTCCTTCATCCCTGAGGGCAATTTCCGTGGGAGCCCCCATCTTGTAATTCCCTAAACAACTGGAAGTTCACTTTCCTAAAATTCAAGGCCTTGGCCTTACTCTTCACCTGGCCAGTATCCCTGGAGATTCTGAATTCCAACAGGGCATGATCACTCCAGCCTGGGCTGTCTCCACGCTTGACCTCTCCAATTAGTTCATCTGGTTTGGTAAGCAACAGGTCCAGTAATGCTGCTCTTTTGCTTGGGTCATATGTCACCTGCATTAAGTTGTTATCCTCAATGCTGTTATCCAAGTGTCCTGGACTGCTTACAGCTTGCTGAGCTGCTTTCCCAGCAGATGTCAGGGTGACTGAAGTCCTGCAGCCTACGAGCGTGGTGTTTCCTGCAGTTGAAGTAAGAACACTTCATCAGCAGGCTCCCCTCTGTCAGGTGGCCACAACAAACACTAGCCATTAGGTTTCATTTCTTGGCTTGGCCTCTAATTTTCGCCCACAAGCTTTCAATGTGTTCGTCGCTGTTTTCCAGGGATAGCTCTGTGCAATCAGTCCATAGAGGGCTGCTCCTTCCTGCCCTGTCCGTCTGAACAGTTTATAGCCATTGATTGCAGCACTCCAGTCACGGAAAGAGCTTTTCCTC
>NW_009938700.1:20825-73715 GCF_000696875.1 Nestor notabilis
GGGATTTCTGCAAACACTCAGCCTTACGTTTCCTTCTCAAGTACACCTAGGAGAAAAAAAGTATCTAGAACTCTGGATACATCAGTGACCCACTTCATCTTTCTTTACAAAAATCAACTCCTAAAAGAAATACTTACTTTGATTGCTTATGTTATCTAAGCAAGTTAAAACTAACTTACAAAGAGCTGCTAAGCTATACAGCTTCTGGGTGAAGCAACTTAATGACTCATGGTGAAGAAAAATAAAAATAAAGCTAAGAGAAGGTGGAAGCTTGTCCTTGAATATTGTTCTTTTATGCTAGTCAGAGAAACCTGGGGTAAATCTCCATGTTAGGGGATTGAGAAATTCTCTTCTTGCCTAAAAATCTATCAGACAGCAGTCCTTTAGTATGGAAAAAAAAATCAAAAACTCAGAAAAATCTGTGTTTTCATAAGGATGAAATGTTTCATGGGAAAGGCAGTGTTTTCTTAAATACGATTTGCGCCCTTCTCCCTTTGTCTAATGTTGTGTCTGCTTAGCACCCATGGAAGAACCTGATGTTCATGCTGCCTCTGAAGGGCTATAGCAGGTTTTGGGTTTGGGGAGGTTGTTTATGGTCATTTTTGTAGTGGGGCTGCCTTTCAAGTTCCTTATTAATGAACTGTCTTGTGATATCTTGGACTATAGTCAATAAGATTTTGTCCCAGAGAATGAAGGAGTTACTTTTTTGTAAAATTAATGACTTTTGAGTATTCTTGGCAAAGGTTATGACAGGAGTAAGTTTGTCCTTACCACACTATCTGTCTAGGCCAATTGGCCTTTTGAGTAGAAATTACCAAACAGTTCAGATGTTTCTCAGTTTGCCTACGGATTAGAAGAAAATTTGGTATTGACTGGTATTGTTGGTATTCCAGCTGTTTCCATTTCTGAACTTCTGTAGTTAATTTTTCTTTCGAGAATGGTAATGAGAAGAACATTTTCTGGCACATTCTAAACTGTAATATTATCTTGGCTCTAGAATCTCCACCTTCCTACTTCCAACTCTGAAGTCTCAAATAGTCTTTCTAGTTTTCCTTGTCTTCTGATTCAAAGCAGATACTTCTTTTGGATAAAATACTATTTTCAGGGAAATTTGGAAATACTCTTAGTTATTTTATTATACTAGTTTAAGCTCAGATTCACTTCTGTGGCATTTCTAGATGACTTTTGCACAGAATATACAAATCATTTTTTTATTTTAATGTTGGCATTCTTTGGGCTGTGATAAAATTATTTTCTAAGTCTTCTGTCATTTCTCTGGACATTTGACTTATTTCAAACATTTTTCTTGTTAGTGGTAATTTTACTATGGATATTCTGTGTTCCTTCCCTCTCCTCTTTCATATATAGTTTAGGATACCAAATGTTTTTTCTCTTGTATAAAAGCATTTCTCCCTGGTTGAGGAACCAATGCCAATGATTTTGTTTCATAGTGGGGGTTCATGGGTCCAAGTTTCCTACTGAGATGAAACATAAAGTTAGTGTTTCTCTGTGTGTAAACTGAACTGCTGCTGTGAAACAACTGGTGATTTTGGGTTGCCCGTGGTCTCAGACTGCTAATTCTTCTATCCAACTGTAAGTTTAATTTAAGGGGAAGAGAGCTGTTCCAAACTGTAGCTTCATCATCATTTGGCTGTTACCAGTTACGCAACTGGAATTTCTTCATGTCTGTATTTAAGAAGGTTCCAACTAGAGATTTGCAAGGTTCCATCTGTAGAGAGAATACGCAGATGGTATGTTGGGAACTGGAGGGGAGAAAATCAGAGAAGCTGCTGATTAGACATTTTCTTTACTCCTTGTTTATACAGCAGAAGAAATCCCATTAGCCTAGATAGTCAAATACCTCATTGTAAGAAGAAAGCATTTTCAAGAGGGCCCTGTTCATGTGCAGAAATATTTTCCTGTAGATACAGTAATGCATTTTTCTAAGATACATGGCATTTGACTTTTTCTTTGTTTTTGACAGGAAAAAGTGGCCCTGAATGCAAGCACTGTAGGGCTGATCCAGATAAGGAGTGCCGTTTTTGTTCATGTTATTTGTGTGGTGGAAAACAGGATGCTCACATGCAACTCCTGTGTGATGAATGTAATATGGCTTATCATATATACTGCCTGAACCCTCCCTTAAGCAAGATACCAGAAGATGAGGACTGGTAAATATATAAGGATGATTTGCTTATCTATGTTGCCATTCTGTACATGGTACCTTTTTGTTATTTGCACCTCTAGAGAGACAAGACTGAGGACTTTTCTAAAAATTTTGCTGTGGTTTTAATCCCTCTGCTTAACATAAGCCTTATGTTTTCTGTCAAGGTAATTCTTTTAAACCATTCACAAAGGCTTAGTAGTAAGCTGTAATGACCATTATGGAGTTTCAAAACTGGTATGTTTATTTTATTCATTGTGATCAGTATGATCTTCTGTGACGGTATCATGATCCAATTGTATCAACAGTGATTGTTCCCCAGGCTTTTAATTTTGTTCAAGCTTTACTGCTTGAACAGTTCTTATGCTCACTCTTCTCTTTCACTTCATCCTCTGTCCCTGCTGCTGCCCCCGTGCCCTTCTGTGTCTTCTCGTTGCCTCGGCCCTGTTCATTTCTCCTGCTGTGGGAGGACCACCACCTTGCTGCTGTCCATTTCTACTGTCCCTGGTTCTGCCAGCAGGAAAACCAAGTTAACTGGCATTGTTAAATCAGGGTAATCGTATTTCAAAGTAAGTCTGCCTGGACCCATCAGCAGCCCATTATGTTATCTGGGGCTCTGTACAATTTTTTTGCTTTTATTAGCTACCTACAATTTACACTGGTCATTTTTATCACTTCCCTGTTACTCTCATGAAATGCTAGTCCTTTATACATGAATAGTAAATAGAACTTTATTCTAATAAAGTTTTCCATTACACCGACATCATTAAGTGTCTAAGGTATCTATGGATACATTTTGCGGAATCTCTTTGGATGTTGTGCTTAAATTTTATGTAAAAATCTATGCTTTGGAAGTATTAACATTCTCTGGAAATAAATAACTCGATCTCTTATACCATAGTGGATGCCATAGTAGGTTTGTTTATTGGTTAGTGTCTAATGGTCTGCATGGTTTCCGGGGCATTGTGGTTTTTGTCTGAATTCCTGTGTTTATGCTAATGTGTGATTTAGCAATTGAGACGATTAGCATTGGTAGGTGTTTTTCAGTGTGTACGTTTGGCCACGGGGATACTGTTGTTGGAAGTTGATCTCTTTCCTATGAAATTTCTGCACTGGGTAAAGGTGTGCTTACTGTTTTTGGAGGAACTGCTGGCTTGAAACACTATCTAAAAAATATTTTCAGTACTTCCTAGAAATGGGTATTGGTCATTAGAACTGAAAATGGCATTTATTTGAATATTGTGTGTGCCTTCCACTTCTTGCATGTGCAAAATGACTGTTTATTCAGCAGTGTTTATTGCACAGCGTGTTAGTCTGAGCTATTCCCAAGTTTTCTACTGTCAAGACAGGCTGGTCTTCCATGCATGACATCTTGCTTCCTACTACTTGTCAACATACGTGAGTTGATGTCATGTGTTGGGAACAATTCTCAACACACAAGTGGTTTATTACTGACTGCAGTCCATAAGCAGTGTTCTTTCCAGATTACACCTGACCTTTGGATGCAGCAGCTGAGAAGTTCTTTTTTGACTTCCTTCATTCAGAATATTCAGTGAGACCATATGCCTGAAAGTATACAGATGGTTAGTCCATCCATTTTAAGTTGTCCCTTATTCCAGTTCTAATCTAGTATTCCAGCAATAGTAAATCTATTTTCCAGTAGTAGTCACAGGAAAGTTTCTGATGAAGAAGATATATATGCTTTTAAGTCAGTGCTTCCCAAATCCTTTGTTCTACACTAAACAAATTCATTCCCACAAATCTCCCACATCCTTTGTTCTACACTGAAAACAATTTATTCTCTCTAGTTTCTTCTATATCCTCAAATACACAGAAGGTTTGATGGGCATGTCGGGATACCGATACTGAAATTTTACCAGGCATCATTGTCTCTTTGGTTTAGCTGGTGTGCCAAGATTATCTTGGCCTACTGGGTACTTTAAATGATTTTTTAGATTAGGTATTAGTGTTCTAGTGTTCAGTGGCATCCATTCTTATTCAGAAGCTTCTTATGAAACATGAGTTACCCTACTTCCATTTCAGAGGGTTCCAGAGGAAGTCTGGTGAATAGAAATTTTTCCAAGTGTAGCCGTTACTGCTCAAGTCTCCCTACCCTCTTCCAGTAATATCACTATAAATGCACTGCACAGGTCCTCAGGACTGTTTTACGCCATACAGAAGATTCAGTGCTCTATAGACAACCACACAAGAATTGACTGATCTTTAGAGTCCCTCAAATCATGTTAAGTGCACTTTTGGACCCTTCTCCTTACATTTCTGGCCAAAAAAGAACGAATTTCCACAAGTCACCAGTAAACCTGGAAAGGCAGAGTTTCTCAACACTTTCTTCACCTGTCTACCAGCACTGCTGAGCCCCAGGCCTTGGGAACAAAAATCCAGGTTAATGCAAACACAGACCCACCATCAGTGAAGGAAGAGTTGGTCTGTGAATTATTACAGCAGCTTGACCCCTGCAAATCAATGGGCCCTGGTGATACCCTCTTGTGAGGCCACTTTTCGTAATCTTTGGGAAGTCGTGGGGGTCAGGGGACTATCTTCCAGTCCCAGGAGACTGGAAGAAGGCAAATGCCACTGCCATCTACAAGAAGAGCTTAAAGGAGGATCCAGGCAATTACAGGCCTATCAGCCTTACTTAAGTCCCTGGGAAGGTATGGAGCGAATCCTTCTTGGGGTACCACAAGTCAAATGAAGCCCATGATCAGGAAAAACCAGCATGGATTCAGCAGGGGCAAAATTGTGCTTGACAAACATGATCGCTTTCTACGGTAAAGTCCCCTGCTTGGTTGATGTGGGGTGAGCAGCGGGCATTGTCTACGTGGGTTTCTCCAAGGCTTTTGATAGAGTTTCCTACAGCCTTCTAGAGAAACTGATGTGTCGGGGTCTCAACAAGTGGTCCCTGCGGTGAGTGGGAACTGGCTGACCGGCTGCATGCAGAAGATGATGGTAAATAGCTCTTGTTCCAACTGGTGACCTATCACTAGTGGGGTTGAGAGGGATCAGGATTGGCCCCAGTGCTGTCAAGTAACTTCATAAGTGGATGTGGAACATGGATCAAGTGAGCCCTGATGAAGTCTGCCAATGATACCAAGCTTAGTGGGAAAGTGGACACTTTGGAAAGGAGAACCGCCCTGCAGGATGACCTGGATAGACTGGAAGAATGGGCTAACAAGAACCATGTCAAGTTCAACAAGGACAAGAGTAAGCTCTTGTACCTGGGTGGACACAATCCAAGAGTGCAGCACAGGCTGAGATCTACCCAGCTCTGTGGAAAGGGATCTGGGAGTCCTGGTGGACAAGCGGCTCAATATGACTGAATAGTATGCTGTTGCATCAGAGCAAGCCAACAATATGCTGGGTTGCATAAGCAAGGGCATCACCACAGAGATAAGGATGTCATTATCCCACTCTGCTCAGCACTTGTCAGACCAGACATGGAATGGTGTCTTCAGTTTTGGTCCCCACTATACAAAAAAAAAAAAAAAAAAAGTTGTGAACAGGCTGGAGAAGGCCCATAGAAGGGCCACAAAGATGAACAGTGGACTGAGAAGCCTGGCATGTGAGGAAGGGCTGAGAGAACTGGGTTTGTTCAGCCTCCAGAAAGGAAGGCTTGGGGATACCTTATCACCATGTTCCAGTATCTAAAGGGTGTCTACAAAGAAGATGGAAGCTCCCTTTTACAAGAAGTCCCATGGAAAAGATGAGGAGTAATGGGTTATTCCATAGAGATTCCAGTTGGACACAAGAGGAAAATTTTTCGCAATGAAAATACTCAGCCATTGGATTAATCTCCCCAGGGAAGTGAAGGATTCCCTAACATTGGACACTTTAAAGATTCATCTTGACAGAGTGCTGGGCCATCTTGTCTACGCTGTGCTTTTGCCAAGAAAGATTGGACCACCTGATCCTTGAGGTCCCTTCCAGCTGGTATTCTATGAAGTAGTAGAAGCTTAATTCATATTAAAATGTCTTTCAAAATGGCTGTCAAGCTTTTTAACTTTTTTCTTTCTTTGTTTTTTTTCTTTCTTTTCTGTGTAATGATACAAGTCTTAAGGTTTATTCCTGCAAGTAGATAACTGCATCTGTGGATGAAGTCACTGGGTGGGAGAGGTGCTGTTACAGCACTGTCTTGTGTCAGTTAATTTTGGCATAGTTATGCCAGCCTTGTGCACTCTTAATGCTTGGTTGTATGTAGGAGGAGTGCAGTCGGCAAACTGCGGTCTCCTACCGAAAAGGTCTGTGTTCTCTCTTCTCCTTGCATACTGGGAAAGTGTCATGGCTGTCTGATCCTTAACTTCTTGACAGATTTTGTTTGGTTCATAAGTGGAAAAATTCACTTAGTATTTTTATAGTTCAAAATTTGGCAAACTCTCTACATGGCTAAGCCTGCAGTTTGGGAAAGGCTAATAAGTTTCTGTTGCTGAGATTAAGCTACTCTATATGCAGACCAATATTTAATATTGCGTACAAAACTCAGTATAAAAAAAACTCAGTATAAAAAGTACTAAGGTTATGTGGTTACCCTATGAAGAAGCAGGAGGGAATGCCATGTGAATTTGAATTATGTCATGTTCCTTCTTTTAATTGGTAATTGCATACTCTTTAAAAAAAAACAAAAACAAACCAACAGACAACTGTAATACCATTCTTAGTAAGTCTTAGTGCTACACAATTTCAGCATCTTGTGTTATTTTTAATTTATTTTTATCTACATCGCTTCGTTGTCTTAATTATCCAACATCTTTATTGACATAGTGAAATCTGTCCATATGGACATTAGTCATTAATTCTTCTATTCATATCCACATGCAAAAGTTAATTAATAAATCCAGAACAGTAGTAGTTGTAGTACTACTGGTAGTTACCTAAATTAGGTTATTAGTGTTAGTGTAGATCAGGCTTCCTCCATTAGTGGTGTATGGGCCAAACCCAGCCCCTGGAGGCCAGAAACGTGGACAATTGCCTTTGCATGGGAGCTATAAGCAGCAAAAGGACCAGTGTACTCTCTTTCTCTCTCTGCTGTAGTCGCTGCATACTAGTATCTCCTATTTCCCTACCAGGATGGCTTTGTGTTACCACGAGTGAGTCTCGGTGCTATATTCCAAGTGGCTTCAGTGTTGTGGAGTGGGTGTGTGTATGCATGTGTGTGTTTGCGCACATTGCACAGTACCTTGGCTCGGTTTAACATTTAGCTGTCTGCAGTGAATTTTATTGTATTAGCAGCAATAAGTAAGCACAGAGAGGGCAGGACATAGAAACAAATCACGAATGCTGGTTAACAACATAGTCTCATCTCAGCTATCTTCTCCTCTACATGACTAAATGAAAGAGGACAGAATGAAGAGAATACAGAAGACATGGGACCTCTCACATACCATGTGAGAATGAATAGTTAAATATTTCGCCTCCAGCAGTCTACCTTCACAGATACTGAAATACCCTTTTTTAGAAGTTGACAGTATTTGTTTGTGTTGGTTTTTATTTTTTAAGCCATAGGTGTCAGCTGTTTAAGACTGATATGTGCTTGTTAGCTTGAAATACTTAGTCAAGATGTAGAAATTGACACTACTTTGGCTGCAAGAACTCTATTGCCATTATTATGAAGTAATTGAGAATTTACTAAAACCTTTTTTTAGGTATTGTCCTTCCTGCAAAAATGATTCTAATGAAGTTGTAAAGGCTGGAGAAAAACTCAAACAGAGTAAAAAGAAAGCAAAGATGCCATCTGCCAGTACTGAAAGCCAGAGAGACTGGGGCAAGGTAGAGTGTATTTTAGAAATAGCTATTACTGTGATTGTTCATGTATGTGCTACATCTATAATTCTACTTACATATGCACTACACAAAATTCAGTACTGGGTTGCACAGACAATAGGACAATGTTTAAACCTGCCCACTATATACTGGCAATTAAAGCAGTGGAATAATTATGAAGGTGAATAGAGGGAAAAACAAAAAAACAACCCACGATCCGTCCCCCAAATCTATAAACATGTATTAATTAATTAACATTTCTGCTAACAATTATTAACATATTTTAAAGTATGTATTTGTTATAATGATAGATTTCTTTATATCTGCATTGAATTTGCAAATAGTCTTCAATATCATAGTACTAATTCATTTTTGAATGTCTGATGTATTCTTAGGGCATGGCCTGTGTTGGTCGCACCAAGGAATGCACTATTGTTCCATCAAATCATTATGGACCAATACCTGGTGTTCCTGTTGGGACAACCTGGAAGTTCAGAGTTCAGGTATGTTGTTTCAGTATTAGCTGTAGCTGAAGTAATTAAGAATAATAACGAATGCGTTGCACAGTACAATAAATTTAGATTGACAATTGCCATTCTCGCCGGGGCTCAGTAGAACAAATACGTTATGATTCAGTGGAAATGATGCTGATGGTAGCGAAGCTTGAAATATACTGATTTTACAATACAACTTACTAAGAAGTATGTTATCAGTAGGACAAACAAATTTCACATGTTAAAGTTCTGAGTGCGATATTTAGTGAATAGTCGAGTGTTTTCTGAAGTGAACTTCACATGGACTAATTATCCCACTTAGGAGATGTAGACTGTAGATTTTGAAAACATTAAATAATACGACTGTAAATTGACTCCCTGAGTTGTTTCGTTGGTTTTTTTTTTTCATCATACATAATGGATGTCTGAATCTTCTTTTAGGCTGATGAACTGCTTAAACCAGTGTAAGCCTGTAGTGCTACTGAAATTAGCTGTCCATTCAGCCTTGCTCTTTCTTGCACTGCCTCATTTTGCGTTGCAGATATTTCCTAGGCTCTGTGGTAAACTACATTGAGAAAAAAACTGGAAGAAAAACAATACCATCTGGGGTAGGAGGGAAGATAATTTTCCCAGTCCATTTTTCATTTTGATTATATAAGCACAGAACCAGTACTCAAGGGGGAGGAGAAAACAAAGCAGGGAGGATGGAACAGCTTCCTTTTGTCCCAGTACTGATTTTTTGTGGTTTTGAAGCATCCAGCAAATGCGAAGTTATGTTCTTTTCCCCAGCTTTATCTGATAGCACTGATTTTTGTTTTATCTTTGATATTTTTAATTACTGTTTTTAGTCAGGGAAATACGTACTTCTGTATTTTCAAAATCAGTTAGGTCTTTGTCTTTTGCATGTGTAGAAGATTGTAATTGACTATTTTCCATCATATTTGGAAGAACAGGAGCTTTCTTTTTTTAACTTGCTTGAGGAGGGGCAAGCCAAGAATCAAAAACCTCTTCTGATTTGTTTTCTGAACTTCTCATCAGCTGCTTCCTCCTGAGAAGAAAACATGTTTTATTATTCAGTTGGTAGAAGAGAACACTTAGGAGTCAGTTTTCCTCTGATGGTGGCGTCTTCCGGTACTGTGTGGAGAATTCTGGATTTGAAAGGCCATGCAATGTGTAAGGCTGATAATGGTTAGCAGCAGACATTTTCATCTGAACAAGAGAAATCTTAGTAGAAATCACAGTGAAGCAGTTGAAACCTAAACTCGTTCTTTTGATCCTTTCTTACCTTGATGTCCGTTAACACTACCATCAACATAAGCCTTAGATGGAGCATATTAAATTTGTAATGTAAAATTATGCGGTTCTTGAGATCATCCATTTTATATAAAATGTCATGCTTTAGAGGAAAACTCAGGCCTATTTTGTTGACCTCTTCAGTTAGTTGAATTTGAAGAACTTTTAAGTGAATTGAAGTGAATAGTTAATCTTTTTGTTGGCTTCCAGATTGAGAGAAGTTTCTAAAATCAGTTACTCAGGCTCAAAATCTCAAAATCAAGTTCTACTTTTACTGCTTTAACAAGAAGTGAAATTGTTAGTTCAGATTTTGTTGTGAATTTCATTGAAACACAAAAAATAATAGTTTTCAGGTCTTTCTAGTGCTGGAAGGAAAAAGGAACAGAATTAGAGTTCTGCTTTTGTCAGAAAATTATGCAGAGAATACTAATTCTTAGATACATATGTGGGCTACACATAAAAAGGCAATTAGTATTTCTACATAATAATTTTGGCTACAAGTGAAATATGTGAAATACTTGATTTTTTTTTTTTTAAAGATTGAAATGTTTTTACACAGAAAATTAAATTATACTTTCATTTCTCATATGACTGGTATTCATATGAGAAATGAGTTTGCCACAGCAAATACGTAAGAATTTTGAGACTGTAGTTTTATGTAGTTTTTTATGACTTAAACTCTCGTTTTCCTAGAAGGAAATTGACTGTTTCTGGAGAGAGCATCTAATGAGCATATTTGGCACGAATTACTTAGCAAAATTCATCTTTGGGGTGCATCACCTACCAGAAACCTCAACGTAGTTGATAAAAACCTGGAAATGAAAGATGGGAGGGAAGGAAGAATGAAAGGATGCTTGATACAGCAGCAAAGAGGAGCACAATAGCGGGGCCTTTTTATTCAGCATACTCACACAATGGTCTGGAAAATTTGGCATAGTTGATTCTGCCTCTGGGAGAGGCAGAATGAGAAAAACAGGCAAGTTGAAAGTCTGAAGGAAAATACAAAGATAGAAGTATCCTGATCGGTTTTCTGCTGGGAACCTTCCTTCTATCAGTAGTATTTTTGGCATCATGTACTGAGAAAATACATAGTTTAATAGGTAGTCTCTTTTTTATTATAAAGGGTTTGAGTTTTTTTTAAATAGAATTTGGTAGTTTGATACAATACTACATAAATTTTGTGGGAGAAGTGTTCCAGCAAACTTTAATGATGTTGCCAGTTCATGGTATAGCTACAGCTCTCAGGTGGTCTGGTTGAAGCTTAGATGCACATTTGTTATCAGAGAGTTACCCTGGTTGGAGAACTAACATGCAATCTTTACATTGTTGCAATAGCTTCTTCTGTTTCCTTAGGCAGTGTGATAATATTTCCCTGCATTGGTCACCTTTTCAGTGTGTTACCTTAATACTACCTGACAAAATGATCTTTACATGGGTAACTGGGGTCTTCCTTAGTTAAAGATTGTAAAATGTTACCAAACTGGCAGATTTCCATCTGGTTTGGATTGTTCTAAATGACTGTCCAGGTGGTGCATAGCACTGAGTACAGTCTTAAATACTGCTTATGGAAAGAATCATGGAGATTTTTCCCAAAGAAGAAAGTGTACTTTTACGTGTTCCAGTATCAACTCTGTCTTACATTGTCCTTACAATTTTTCAGGTGTCCTTACTTTTGGCTTTTCTTCCTTAAAAACTAGTGGAATGCTCACCTTTAATGGCAGTCTTACATTAACTATTTACACAGGAATCCTGTACAGTATTTTAAACAGAGTTGATTCTTAAAAGTGATTGTAGATGGTTGGTTGTGTGAAAAAAGTATTAGAAACTGTCTTTTTTTCTGTCACCAGGTGAGCGAAGCAGGTGTTCACAGGCCACATGTGGGTGGAATCCATGGACGCAGTAATGATGGAGCTTATTCACTTGTGTTAGCTGGAGGATTTGAAGATGAAGTGGTAAGTCATTTATAGAAGCAACGGTCTTGCTTTTCTAATGAATCAATGTTTGTGAAGAGGGTTGTATTTGTTGTTGATCCTAAAACTAATGCCTATGCAAATACAACCATGGAAAAAGTAACTACTGCTGATAACAGACTGAGAAGTTTCTAGTATTCTGGGGAGAAATACGTAAGCAAATATTTCTTAAGGAACCGTAGAACATAGAATGGTTTGGGTTGGAAAGGACCTTAAGATTATCTAGTTCCAGCCCCCCTGCCATGGGCAGGGATACCTCCCACTAGAGCATGTTGCTCAAGGCCCTGTTATATTCAAGCCAAATATGTTAGTTACAGGTGGATTTTACATTGTTTAAGATAGTTAAATTTCATTATATTTTCAGAGTCGAAATGTAGTATTACTTAAAGTCTGATACTGTAATTACATGCAAATAATACGTTTTATGTTTTGATTTGGTCTTGATTTTTATTGATTTCAAGACGCATAGATGCTTCTTCCTTTGGGTTGATTGTGTTTCTAAATATGTGACACATGTATTTTAATGGAGCAAGAATAAAAGGTGCATGTTACTTGGTTTTGTGAATATCTGAAGGTCCTTGACTCTTACTGGTAAGCGCTTTCAGAACTTCTTAGGAAAGTGTCAATATCTCGTATTATGATCCCCAAAGATGCTGGAAAGAATTACACTTTGATGTTAAAATTGAAGTAGAGCAACGAGAGCAATTAAGCAATTACGCTGCTAAACAAAACAGTAATTGCGTCCAACTTACATCTCATATTGTTGACCTATACTTATTTATGAATAGATTACTGTTTTCTGCAATTAAGTAATGTTTACACAGGGTGCATCCCTTCCTGCAATTCTGCTTCATCATGTGGAATTTTGAATCATGCGTCAGGTGAAGAATAAAGCAATTTAAAATATAAAACAGATAAACAATTTGTTTTTTTTAAAACATGCAGAGCTGTGAGTCAGAAGGAAAAAGACACTGGAGAAAGAAATAAGCATCTGAAATACCATCAGAATGTAATGTATTCATTGCTAACAGCACCTACCAGCTGCTGTAGAATATTGCCTCTGAAAGTGTGCCTTTTTTTTTGAACACGTGACATGAGGAGGTACTTGGTGTTGGGATACATTACTACACCCTTAGAGTCAGCACCAACCCAAGCTCTAGGACCCTTAGCCAGTGAATCCCATGAACACTGATGCTCAGAAATTGTACATGCTATGCTGGGATGCTGCAGACTCCTTTTTTTTATTTTGATGGTGATACAGATGTCCCCTTATTTCTGCTGCTGTAGTTATTCACTTCAAAGTATTTAATAAACTTAAATGGATCCTTTGCATGTCTTTTCTAGTTCACCTAAGTGATCATGTGGTTTTGTGGATACCGAAGTACTGTCATGGTCCAGATGACATACATAATTTTGAAGAATAGTCGTGATGAAACATTGCCGAAGATACCCTAAAAATTTGTACGAATGTTAGCTTTTTTGCAGTTCTCTAAGATACAAGGGGGATTTTTTTCCCCAGGGGGATTTTTGGAATTAGTTTTTCTTCAATTCTTTTTTCACATACCAGATTTTATTTCCCAGTTTACTTCTGTTTTCTCTGTTTTTTTTTGAAGACGTTGAAATTAAACTCTTGTAAGAGTATCCACAGAAAAAACAAATTCTGTACTTACAAATATCCTAATACAGCATCTCACTCCACAAATGAAACTTTTAGATAAAAGTTCAGATAAAATCCTCTGCTTACTTCTAGTCACTTTATTGTATGAGAACAAGAAAAGAGAAGTGACTCTTACTTGAAGTTCAGTGGCATGACATAGGTAGTTGTGTATAAGTTTTTACAAAATTGAGAAATAGGTTTTGGAAGACTATTACTCTGTTTCTAAACTTAATGCACTATTTATGCACACTGCTGACATGTGCCATGTTAATGCTCTTCCTGTGGCTTTAAATTACCAGTTCACTTTTGGGGTAAAATAATTACAAAAATACATTGCAGGAAATAGAATTTACTGTCTAGCTTTCAGATCATGCCATTTTTATTCTCTATCTTTGGAAACTTACAATTCTGCAGACCCAGACTTGTCCACAAGTTTGCTCAAGCTAGGATGTATTTGAGTGCTCAGTAATGACGAGTTCTGTCAGTACAAGATCCACCCTCAGGATTGAAGGGGTACAGTCATAGTTTACAAAATGAGCAATGGGTGAAATTGTTCTGCACATGAAGCTTAAATTGATTCTTAATTACGTTTATATAAGTGTTTACACATTAATCTATCTCTTGTAAATCTTTAACCTTGAATTTTAGTGACATATGGCTTACCTGTTTAAGGTACAGTATTATAATAATTAGCGTTAGAGTCTCAATTATGCTTATACTGCTGATCTCCTGGTCTTGTTCTTGATAGTAACCATAATAGGAACGTTAGCTGAAGAAATTGAGAAGTCTTTCAGGAACTGAAAATCAAAGAATTATTTCAGAATAGACTAACATTTAAAAACTAGATATTGGACATTAACAGTAATTGTGATCACTGATCAAAGTGATGAGTGATAGAAGTATTCATGATAAAAGTATTTTGATTTGTCTGTTCATCTAATCAAGTAGCTGAAGAAATTTCACTTTTGTGTTGAACAATTGCCCTCCTATTTTGTGTCATTGGGTTTATGTATCAGGGTTTAAACTGCTGTTCAAAAGTTTGAAGATCCATGTTTCTGGTGGATTGAGGTAGTGCTGTAAAGATGGTAAATTTATTGGGTTGTGTGCTTAGTTTAATATGAACAAAGGTTGTTTCTTCTTTAAGTGCTTTTGCATATAGGATCATACAGGAGATCTCTGACCTGAGATTCAGAATCTCATGGAGGACAGTGCCTGCTGTGATCATTCGCATCCTCTTTTAAAAGGTTCTGAGAGTGTAAAAGAGAATAGCATCTCTAGTGACTCAAGAGGGACCCTAGGCAGATAAACTCATTGCTGAGATTCATTGATACTCTGTAGCAAATCTATTCAGTGCCTGGAACACAGCATTCACAAACCACCTCATGAAATGGTTAGCTGTCCATTTTAAATGTTTTCTGTCTTTACCTTAATCTTGTATGTGGGTAATCAGTTTCAAGGTGTCAGTGTTATTCCACTTGTTTGAAATAGTCTAATTGCAAATAAACGCTGTTTAGCTCACTGGATTTGCCCAAGCGAATGTTGTCGTCAGGTTAGAACGTTTCAGAACCTCTGCGTAGTGTACATTGCACAGTGGAAACACTTGGTAAGTTCCACCACTGGCAAAGGTGCAGTGCCAGTGCTGTAGCAAATAGCATACTTAAATGGCTTTAAATCCAAATCAAGTGGTAATAGGAGCTGCATGTCTGAGTCAAAGTGTTTTGTATCCAAAGACTGTTGTGACTAGCGGTTTACCTAGCCATGTGTATGACCTGCTGCTTTATTAACCAGTTTTCTAGGCTTACCTGGGTCATCTGAATCCAGTGTGAGCCCAGGTACGAAAGAGATGTAGTATGCTGTATAAGTTTTCTGAATTATCATGCCATGCTGACTGTGTTACCAAGGGAACAGTTTTTCCAATTTCTTCAACTCTCTTTTATAGTACTGAGAATCCAACATAACAAGTTAATTACAGCCATTACACTGAGAGTGTCTATTGTGAGTCACCTGGATCAACTATGTAGCTGAAAATCCAATCTTGATGCCATGGAACTTGCTGTTGGCAAAAGCCATCACATTTCCAACGTCTAAGCGCCCTACTGTTTTGGGACCTGCTTGGAGCTCCAGCGTAATGTGAAAACACTTGAGTATCTCACTATACAATATCTACCAAATATCTTCCATTTCTCTTGGATGTGTTATTTGTCTATCCTTGTTACTTCCAATGCTAAGGACATAGTTGTCATAATCTGTAGGGCAGTAGCTTTAATACTTATGTTTCAGATCTGCAGGACAGCTTTTATCCTGCAAGTCTCCTTTGCATCTTTTCTGCATCTTTTCCGCATCTTTTCCATATTGTTAGCTATCAGTCCGTACAAAATGCTAATTCATACAAAAAAATTACCTTTCTTGCATTATTTTCTGAATTTCATTATCTCCTCTGTGTCAGCATTATATTCAGAATTACTTTCACACTCTGAAACACCTTATTTTGTTACAGAGAGGCTTTTTTGTTATTTTTTTAGTGCTAGTACTACATCTGTTGAAGTAGTCTCATTGCCTATTTGGCAGCTTCTTTCATAATGAGGTGTGGAATCTGTGTCTATACCGCTCCTATCTGTACTTTTCTAAAGTTCATTTGCAGCACTTTGCATATCTGATTGTTTCTAAAGCACTGAGTACCTATCTGACACAATGATAAAGCAGATTAGAAAGTAGAAATTAATGCTGCTAATGCTTAGCAAAGCACTGTTTAGCTCATCTTCTGTTTCCTCTTTCCAGGAAACATTCTGCCTGGAATAGTGCCATAGGTCAAGAACATAGGCTTTGGCTTCTGACTGTGAATGCCTAACATACTGAAATACCTCCTTTCTGAATTTAATACATTTTCAAGAGAGTGGTCATATTGGTGCTATATATCATCAATCTGTTCCCTTCATGAAACTCTGAACAATCAGCATAATTAATCTTTGTTGTATAATATATGAGTTTTCTTGCTGGACTTCATAGACTTTTCACATGAACACCTATAAAATTGATTCCTGTGATATTAAGCACTTGTTTAGGTGCAGGAAATAAAAGAAGGATGAAAGTAACAAATTCTAATCATATGTATAGAGATAAATGGATGTAAGTGCGTGTCTTTTAGACAGGAAAGGTTTTCTTTGCCTTGCTTTAACTAGGATTATACTTGGCTAATTAAATTACTTATACAGATTGCAGCTTTTTTTTTTTTTTTTTTTTTCATCAGAGAAGCAATTAATCAGCAATCTCCAAGAGGTAGTCAAAGATAATTGTAATTAAAAAATGTTGTCTCAAAACCCTGTTTTATTTCCTAAGTAATCTCCCAATACAGGTGGGTGTTTTGACCTGAAAAGGCTTTCTATCTGTTGTATCTTGGGAAGTCAGAACTGATTTTGAAAGCAGCAAAAGATAATGAATCCAGATTGGGTAGCCTGAATTGTTTAATTTAAAGGCCCGGTAATCCACCATTTTGGCACTGAACCTGGAAAGGAATAAGAAAAACCTCAAGAAGTGGTTGCACATGTAGTAGTAGTAGTCTAGTACTTTCATTTAGAATTTATATTTAAAAATGTTGACCTAATTCCATCACCAGTTAGCGCCTTCAGCTATTTCCTGCTTTGAAGCTGTCTTTCTTACTGGTCAGAGATTCAGATTGTCTTAGATTAAACTGGTTAAATGTTTTCATCATGGTGGAATGTGCCACAATACTGTCATGTTTTTGCTGTCAAGGACAGTTGTAGGGAAGGCTCAGAAACACAGATCATGACATATTCAACCTTTGCACTTAGTGCAAGACGTATTTTATTGATTTATAAATTAAATATGCAATTTAGGCCTTTTTAATTGACACCTTTTACTGCAGTGCTAAACTATGAAATTATCAAAAATAAATCAGACAGTTGGGCAGATAGACCAGTGTTGACAGCACTTAAATGCATATAGACACTTGAGGTTTTAATGGAGATGAATGATGGCATGATTCAGTTTTAGGTATCCTTACTACAAGGGAAAGAAAATAATTTCAAGTGTAATTGTCTGATACTTAGTATTCATTTTGGATTTAAAAATTTCATGTGAAAAGGCTTAGTGCATTTTTCTTCTTTTGCTTTGTCATATTAATCAAAATCTTAACCTTTATTCATCACATTTTACAAAGGTGTAACTGGTGAATTGAGGAGTTGGTGAACTAATGAAATTTTGGATTTTCTTGTGTCAAAAAAGCCAGTAAGACATTATTTTTTTCAGACTGAAGGTTGAAGCTCATCTAGAAAATATGTTTGTGTTTTTAATAGTATATTTTAATAAATGATAAATGCAATTTTTTGTGTATATATTGAGAGCAAATTTTGAGTATAATACCAGAGGTGTTAATGTAAAGAAAAAAATATTTTTTCATGACTGACATATGTTGATATTCCAGTAACTTGAAGTAGCTGATGCCCCTGTCAGCTGCTGCATAAAAGCAACCCATAGAAATCATGTGGTCATAATTATGTGGAATTCATAATCCTACTTTCTTCATTCTCCAGTGAGTAAAGTTCATTTGTTCTGCAATGTGATCAAACTTTACAAACAGGACAGTTAAGAGGTAATTTTGTGGAGACAATATAAGAAAGAGAGACATACAGAAGGCATTGAGAGAAGACAGAATGACTAGGGTCTTACTAGCTGTTGAAAGAAAGTTTTGGTGCAGGAAAATTGAATTAAGCTGTGGAAAGCAGAAGAGAAATGGCAGAATTACATGTTTCAAGGTAAGAAAATGGGGCAAAGAAGAAGAAACAGAAGAGAATATATTTAATAGTTTTTTTGACAGTTATTTTCTTTCTTATAACAGACATCAGTAATTTATTTTGCCAAATGAATGCAGGCTGAATGCAGAATTTACAGCAGTATCCATATGTTAAGTTCTGCATTTTGATCCCCTAGAGAAAAAAATAGCTAAAATAGCTTTCCCCCTTTGCCTGTCACACACAGGCTATCAGTTGAACATTGTTTTGGGTGGTAGGAAGGTCCTGCATTGTCTACAGATAAGACACAGAACTCAAAGCTATTGCAAGATTGTTTTAATAAGTCATTACTCATCAGAAGATCCCAAATAACAAGCTGGTGAGTATTCCTGGCATGCTCTACTTTCAAAGTAGAATACCATAACTCCAATGGAAGTAGATTTTGTAGGTCTTCCATTAGGTCTCCACACTACAAGTATCCCCATTTCAGTTCTGTTTATCATTGACTATATTCATATCCACATTTACTCCACTTTTAAGGATTCTCTGTGCATCATTTACTCTTGTCATTCTGGATTTTCTCTCTCTACTAGCGCTTACGTACTCTCCGGAGCTTTCTTCCTCTTACTGTTTAGGAATTGCTCTCATATCAGAGGTTCAAATGTCCTCCCCATTTCTCTTCATCCAGTCCAGGTCAGTGCCCTGTATGACAAGATCTCTGATTTTTCTCAGATTCTAAGAACTATGTATCTTTGTGCTTGGAAATCCTTTTTTTTTTTTTTTTTTTTTTAATATATCTGATGTGAAATAAGTGAGTGTAGTTCTTCTGGGAAGTAATAGAAGTAATGAGCCCTCCTTCTGCAGGGAAGTTTTAAGAGATGGCATCATCCTGTTACTTGACCTGTAACAATTATGCTCCGCAGTTGTTCCATTTCTCCTCCATTTTCCTTCCCCTGGATTTCCAGTTTCTTCCAAATCCATATAGTTTTGCCTATTTATGCATAGAACACTTGCATAATTAAAGAGACTCAAGTGTAGAATCTGTTCAAGAGGTGAACATTGTTGCATAGGCTTTATATCTATGCTATCTCTTCAAGCACAATGTCTTCTGGTTGCCTGTGGTTAAAGACTACCACCCAGAGAATAATTCAGTCTTACTCTGAAGACGTTGGAAGTGTGATGCTTTTAAGCCTTTTACATTTAACCCATTTCCCAAAGAAGTGTGTTCCAGTAGATAATTGTGAAACTGTTGTATTTATGCCTTCTTGCTTGAGTTTTTTTGGCCTAAATCTATAGCAGTTTGTTCTTGTTTTGTGTTTGTATGCAAAAAAAAGTCTATTCAGTACTTTCTTCTCACGAAGATCGTTCTACCTGACTGTCACCATAGAATCATAGAATAGTTAGGGTTGGAAAGGAACTGAAGATCATCTAGTTCTAACCCCCCTGCCATGGGCAGGGACACCACACGCTAAACTGTGTCGCCCAAGGCTCTGTCCAACCTGGCCTTGAGCCTGTCTTGTCTTGTAAATAATTTTCTTCATCTTGCTCACATATGTACTGTTTCTGTCTTTCCTTTGTTATTTTACATTCTCATATATATGTTATTTCAGTATTTGCCTCAACATTATTTTGTATAAAGAGGGAAAAATCACCTTCCAGTTTTAGTTTATTTCTGCTTGCACATCAAAAAACTGCTGTAACAGTTTTCCTCCCTCTGCCATGCCATGAACATGTGTTCAGTTTCTTCTTTGTTATGAGACACAAATCATTCTGGATTCATGACTTTCCAAGAGACATCTTTCTGGTTTTCTGAACTTGGCACAAGCTTCCTGTGCGCTGTTAAAATGCAGTTTGTTTGAATGGGCCTGATTCATCAAGCAAATCCATCCCTGTTCATATTATTATCATAAACATCTTTGTGGGATCTGCGCTTTTTGTTTGACAATAATTGAAAAATTAAACATAGTTCAATTCTGTAATACCTTATTTTATGCAATTTATTTTATATTCTTTCTTAGTAAATAGTTCCTGTCTTGTCGGTCTTTCATTCTTTTGAAGTTGTTTCATATATCGTCCTCATACAATATCATTTTATTTCTGTTATTTTTTAGAAATTCACTGAGCAGAGTAAGTAGACTGTTTTAAGAGAGGATATGCCAGAGTTTGTGCATGTCTTTTGCAGGTTTTGAATATTTCATTTAATATTTAACATTTCATAGCGCATGATTGTTATTATGTCTAGATAAATTTTTCAGGATAAATAATACTGCAGCTGAATTTCTGTAGGTTTTAAAAAAATAAAATAAACATCTTTTCTATAATTATTCTATGGCCTTGTTAGAACAGCATTTCTCTTTCCAACTTTCTCTTTTTTCTGCTGTTGTCAGTCATGAAATATCTTGCACTGGATGCTGTATAGTGTCAGACTTTTAATAGTGGTAAGAAATTGACTGAATTTTACTACTGCGTATATGTACAGATTTTTGCTATGAAAATTCATGTAAGCATTATTTTCCTATTAAGTATTTATCTTCTACTGTTGCTTCGTGATTTGTACAAAATTTGTTTCTCCAAAGAGATAGCATATTAAATATATTTTTAAAGTATATATATATTTCTAGAAATACTTGAATTTGCCAGAGTAATATGAATTTCTATGACATATTTCCTGAAGAAAATAGCAATACTGACTTCATTTATGTTTATGTAGTTTTTGACTGGTTTTACAGATCATGGTAAAAGATTTTATCAGCCTGCCTTCAATGTAAAGAAGCTTCTACGTAAGAAATATATACTACAGAATTATATCATCTTACAAAATGCAAATCTAAATGAGTTTAAGCTCTTACTTGTTCAGAAGAGCTGGGATTATTTTCAGAAGAGCTGCAATTATTATTGCATTAAAACACCTGCCTTGCATGTACGACGTAGCTGTTTGTACTTATTAGCGCTTAGTCCCTTGCACAAGCTGCTAAGTAATCCCTCCAAGGTATTTATTATGTATTTTACAAACATGCTATACTTGTAAACTAAATGAAAGCTCTGGAGCAAGTAACTGCTCAGTAGAATGTGTTCCCTTCCTCAGAATATTTTTTTTTTTCCCCAAAAACCCCAGCTTTTTAGAAGATTCAAAAGCCCCAAGTTTTTTTAAGGCAGACAATTTTTTACTAAGAATTTCCTGGTGAATGTTACATCCAGACCAGTAGCTTTGTGCTGGCACAACTACTCTAGGAGGACAATGATACTGAAATTGGAAACACGTATTTCCATGCCTTGGATTATAGTTTTTCTCTGTCTGAGTAAATAGAACAAATTAAGTCACATTTCTTTTTTGATTGAGTTGCTCCCAGTGTTAAAATGAAGGATAATCTTCTTGCACAGGATCGAGGAGATGAATTCACTTACACTGGGAGTGGAGGTAGAGATCTTTCTGGCAATAAAAGGATTGGAGAGCATTCATTTGATCAGACATTAACACACATGAATAGGTAAGTTTTGAAGATATAATTTAAAAGTATTCCAGAACAAATGATCTGGGTTGTAGTGCTTTGATTAAAAACTAACATTTCACTATATTCATTCACTCCTGTACATGCTGCTTTTGTAAACAGTGGTGCCTCTTGCTGCTCAGAGTCATTTTATCAAGCATTATGTTTTGTTGATTTAAAAAACATGCACCTCAATGACATACATTGCTTTATTGATGGTAGAACTGGTAGTCATGTTTCTGGTTGAAATTGCCTTACAAATTCCTTCAGAGGACTATGGTTTTAATATGATGAGAAGTTAGTCAAAACTCTTGGGTGAAAGTTTTCTATTCTGGTTGTTGCTTTTTAAGTTTCTTCTTCAATGTTTAAGTCAATTAGGAAATTTAAGTAGGAAGAAAGCATGTTCGTTTTCCCATGTTAGAAGAAATCTTCACTATTTTGCTAGCCCTTTCATCCATCATAGTTTTCTATGAAAAGCAAGGAATTAACATGTCGCTGTATCAAAAACAGGTGCTTGAGAATGAAAATGTATATAAAAAAAAAATAGACATCTGTTTAAAGTGTTTTCACGTCCTCTAAAAGTCTGCCTGAACAAAGAATTCTCCATCCTTTCCTATTTCTAAGAGCATAATTTCTCATATGCAACTGACCACTTAACACCAGCAGGGTATCGACATTGACTGAGACCTTTCATTTGCCAGGTCTGCTTTTAGATACAATCTGCTGTTGTCAAGCAGAGTGTAGAAGGATTCTTTGCTTTTTGGTGGTGCTTTGAGGAGAAGGGAAAGCCTGACTTGGCTGTTGAGAGTGTGGGAGGGAAAGGGGAGGACATGATGTGAACAAGAACAAGGAGGGAAGGAAGATGGAAGTAGATCTAAGCAAAAGGTTTACAAGCACATTTAGTGAATAGAGCAAACTTGCATTGGGAAACAGAATTAACAGCTGGACTCCTTAGTCTCAGCATTCCTCTGCTGTTGGCAAATGAGAAATCTGCATTCAAAACTTGCCTTGTATTTTTGCAGGTATTAGTCTGCATGGAGTTAAATAAGGTTTTGCTCTCTGTTACTGATTTTGATTCAAGTTTTCAAGCACTTTGATACTAAAGATCATGATAATCCATGTAGTTGAATCAGTATTGGTTAATTTACTTCTCCAGATATTTTACTTCTCCTTTTTTAAGTGTTGTTTTTATATAAGAAACATTTTTAGAGTTGATATTGTATGCCTGTCTCTTAGTGTCCTGTATAATGTGGGTTTTATACTCGTACCATGGCTGGTTTTAAACTGTGTTATTTCTTCCATTCTGAGATCCGTGATTTAATTTGAATCTGATCAAATCAGGCTGTGGAAGTAGAAGTACTTTTCATTACGGCAACTTGGTCTAGTAGGTATTCATAGTGTCTTGCTCCAGATTTCTAGAAGAGGGTCTTTATGTAGTTAATGGATGAAAGGGTTTATTGTCCTTGAGTTAACTACTATTATATAACTCCTACTCTGAGGCAAAGTATATATTATGTGAGAGATTTCAGTTACTTAGATTTTTTTTTTTTGAATGGTTACTCTGTACTTTTTTCTGCATAGTGTTTTTCATCATATTCATTACCTTTGGTACACATGTAAAGAGCTATAAAATCTGCAGTTAATGGGGATAGTGATAGGGAAAGTTTGCCTTTTGTTATAATTTTCTTTCAATTCCCTCAATGCTATTTATGAAGGGATTATTTTTAAAAATGAAGAATTCTGAATCTGAAAGGATTGGCTTGTTTAATTTGGCTCTTTCAACTGAGTTTTCATCTGGAATCTTGACAACAAAATATTCTGTGTTCACATTTTTTTTCTTACCATACGTGGTAGAATGGATAATACTGCTTCTACCACTTCTGCAGCTATTAGAGAATGTGCTGAAAAGTTCTGTGCTATGCGATAAAGCATATTAGACACGGGAAATAGGTATGACTTAATTACATTAATTCTCAAGAATCTGTTGTGTGAAGCAGTCTAGTGTATGAAGATTTTCAATCTCTTTCTAGGGCATTGGCCCTTAACTGTGATGCCCCACTGGATGACAAAAATGGAGCAGAGTCTAAGAATTGGAGAGCTGGTAAGCCAGTCAGAGTAGTGCGCAGTTCAAAAGGACGGCGAATCAGCAAATATGCCCCAGAGGAAGGCAACAGATATGATGGCATTTACAAGGTATTTGGATTTCTACTGAGTGCAGCATAACAATTTTTGTCATCTGTTTTAAAAAGTTTTGTGTTGCATTGCAAATTATTCATTATTACTTAAAAGAAATAATTCTTATTTCTCCATGATAGCTTTTTAGCTTTAGCTTATTCTGCAAAGAACTGAAATGAAATTATGCAAAGCAGTGATGATAGAACATAATCCATAATAAGATATATAAAGCTGAATATGTAAGCTACTTTATTTGTGCCTACTGAGTCGTATTCATCACTGGAATTAAAGTGTTTCTTCACACCCTTCAACTTCGTGCTCTTTCTGCATTTAATGACTTCTTAACATCTGAAATAAAGGTGTTTGCCTTTTAAGAGCACTGTATCAAAAATACAAAAATTTTGCACTGACAGAAGAGCTGTTGTGTATTAGTAACGTATAACTTAGTCTTCTGATTTCTTCTGGAACAATGAAAACATGACTATATGCATGCATTTGGCTTGTGATAGAATAATGTCAGTAATTTCATTTTGTTCTTTAGGTGGTAAAATACTGGCCAGAAATTGGAAAATGTGGATTTTTAGTTTGGCGTTATCTTTTGAGGAGAGATGACATTGAGCCTGCACCTTGGACTTCGGAAGGAATGGAGCGCTCAAAGAAACTGGGTCTAAGTGTACAGGTTTGAATCAGGACTTGCAGAGTTGTTTTTATTCTGAGTTCCATTAAATGAATTCCAGAAATAGGAATCCGTTAAATTAAAGCCCCCACCCCCATTTTTTTTTCTCTTGTACTTCTCTATGGCAGAATTCAATGTCAAAAACCACTACAGATATCTGACTGAAAGATCCTGTATTAGTGGCACAGCTGAAGGAACAGTGGATGAAGCTTTCTGCCTTAGCAGTGAATTGCTTTGCATATATGGATTGGAAAATTGAGAGTTTTAATCCAGTTTTGTGATCCTTAGGCTGGAAAGAATTTTTAGAAGAATTTGTAACTGATACTGTCTGAGAAACTGAAAAACTGCATTTTATGTACTTTTCTCTCCATGTGACTGAGCGGTTTGTGTGACTGTATTCCAGGCACAGGAAACAACTGATCCATAAGGACTTGGGAATTGCAGAATACACAAAAGATGGAAAGAACTAACATAGTGTTTTTTCTCAGCAAGGCAGTGGTATATCTTGCAGCATGCCATCATCTTCAGCTTTACCTAACTTATTTGCATAATTTTAAGGGCACAGATATAGGTATTGGGTTCTTTTTAATACAGTCAAGTCTGGATTAGATTCTTTGACTTGACTACAATTTCTTAGTAATAGATACTAATTTAAATATTTTTGCCATCATGTATGGTTTTAAAAATTATTTTGTAGTTACTTCAATATGTAGTCACAGGGTTTTAAGGTCTTTTAGATACTAGTGTTGTTGGTATTTGGGAATTCCTGTGTGCCAGTGGGTTTTGTTTTAAACCTGTGCTTTTTTATTTTAGTATCCAGAAGGTTATTTGGAAGCCATGGCTAGCAAGGAGAAGAAGGATAAGGTTAAAAAGCAAACTGTGAAACAGGAGCCGACCAGCCAGAGCAATGGAAACCAGAAAAGGACAATTGATGATGGTATTTCCCACCCACCCCCACTTTTTTAGCAGTCATCAGCAAAGCCTGTCATGTTACGTTCATTAAGCTGGTAGCATGAAAACTTCGTGAAAGTGTGAAAGTATTTGGAATACTAATGTAAATTGATAAGCACATGCTCTGTTATTAATTATTAGAGTAGGGATCTTATTTACGACTCTTACAATTCTTTCTCTTAAGAAAGAGAAAACAGTCTTCTGTGCATTTGTGTGCTGCAGCCCAAACAATGCCGTACAGTATGAGTTCAAGCATGGATTTGATTGCCGAATTTCAAGAGTGTAATCCATGTTTTAGTCTTCTAGAAACAGTTTTGTCTTCCCCTTCTATTAGTTCAGACTAATGTTCTGTTGTTACTGTGTCTCATGGTCATAATCTTAAGCAGGTATAGAGGAACCTATGAATACACCCAAAGCCATGAGGATGGGAGATGGAGGGAAAGGAGAGGCTTTCCAGCTGACCCAAGAGCAGCAATGGCTGATTAGAGAAGACACTATGAACCAGAAACTGTGGGATGAAGTACTTGCTTTTCTTAAGGAAGGACCAGTATGTTTGCTACATGCGTGATTTTTAATACTTACCTTTTCTTTAGACTTCTAGGAAAAATCTTGAGTCTTTCTTAAAACCTAATTTGCTTGCTGAACTTCTGCTGAATACAGACTGTATGTAGCATTATTTTTAGTTTTAAGACTTTGATTTCAAGAAAATAATCCTCACTTGTGCAATTTACTAATTATGGCTCATCTTACACCTGCGTAATAGAGATCTTTTCTTGCTCAAAAATAATTTTTGAGTTAGAAGTGTTTTGTTTTTGTTGGGTTTTTTTTTTTTCCCCCAGTTTTGCAGGGAGTGTGAGTGTGTTTTCACTGGAATTATAAATATATTTTTGTACTGTGCTGATGTGAGAAATCAGACATGAAGAAAGATGCTTCTAGTCACTGCTTTCATCTACACAGAAAATACTTTTATGACAGAAAATACAGCTTGCTTGCTTTGTTTAAGAAGATAGAAGTATTGTTGTCTTCAAATTTAGATATGAAATGAAAATATTTTCATCCATATCTAGATTATCCCACTCTGTAGAGAGGAAAACTTAAGAGAGAAAATACTTTCTTCCCCCTAAATGTCGAGGAAATAGCTTGAATCATAGAATCATACAATGGTTTGGGTTGGAAAGGGCCTTAAAGAACACCTAGTTCCAATCCTCCTGCCATGGGCAGGGGTGCCTCATGCTAGACTAGCTCATGATTAAGAGACTGTAGACACTAGCATTCAAAAAGTCAGCAAAAGGAGTATCTCCTGAAATATTATGTCTTTCAGTGATGATTAGTCTTACCAATCTCAAGTTCTTAGTTATTTGAGCTATTTCTCAGAGGAGATCAAGATAACTTGATAAGACTCAGTTCACTAAAAAACAAACCATTGGTTGGTAAGTGGACATAAATAATTAGTTTATTTGAGAATTACCAGTGACTATTTCTGGTGCTTCTGTAACAGATAAAGCATCTATAACTCCCTGTTCTTCCATGTCCAGTGGTATGTAATGACTAGAAGGAATTTCAGCTCTTAAAATTGTGCATGATGACAGGCAATAGGGATACATGTCTATAAAAAGGAGAGAGCAGCAATTTCAAAATGATTGATTTACTTCTACCGATTCCTACCCATAATTTTGCTAAGAATTCTATTTGGTTCCCACTAAAGATAGTGGGAATGACTGGTAGCTTTGGGTCACTACTGTGAAATGTAAATATTTCTGCTTGAAACACCTGCTCTTAACAAAACAAACGTGGTTTGAGATAAGTCTGGTATTTTAAAAATTTTTACAATGATCATATTGTGATTGTCTTTAGATCTGCTTTGTTTTTTATATACCCAAGCTTCTATTCCTGAGATATTTGGAGAATGCTGACATACTGAAGATAAGCATGTTTATGTGTGTGAAACACCTGATAACAAATGTATCTTGAGATTTCTCAGAAGTGCCCTGAGAAGGTTTAAAAAACACAGAGGTTT
This sequence comes from Nestor notabilis, assembly GCF_000696875.1. NCBI lineage: Eukaryota > Metazoa > Chordata > Aves > Psittaciformes > Psittacidae > Nestor > Nestor notabilis. The sequence continues at coordinate 48,231 of NW_009938700.1, forward strand.
TCTGCAGAGAATTTGGCCTGAGGAGAGAAGAAACCATTAAGCCAGCTGTAATCCATAAGCACAGGAGGAGGTGCAGCAATGGGTTTCTTAGCAGAAGTTGTACCCTTGGCAGAGAAGCAGAGATCTTTCAGGCACATGCAAATTTCTAGCTCCAGTTATTACTGAATTTTCTGAGGTTTGCTAAGAATCAGGCATGAGGGGCCCTCTGCTCTGTTTCATTTTGTTTATAACCATACTGATACAAACAAGTAAATAATCTTTAAAACATTAGTTCCCTGATTTGTGGAAGAGCAGGGAAATTAAGCAGTTACAGACCTGCTTCCTGTTTACTTTTAGAAAGCTGCACTTATGGATATGAAGGACTTAAAAACTTCTGGAAGTTCATCATCTTTATGTAATAAGTGGCATTTACAAGAACTGTAATAGAGCTTGTCTTTTTTCATTCTTTTGCCCTACACTAGAATTTTCTGAAGAAACTGGAACAATCCTTTATGTGTGTCTGCTGCCAGGAGCTGGTTTACCAGCCAGTGACAACAGAGTGCCTCCACAACGTCTGTAAAGTAAGAATAAACTCAGTCTTGCTCTGGGCTGTTTTCTTAGTTCTAAGACACCAGTCACCAAAGCCATATGTATTTTAGAAAGACAATAATTATTGCCTAACATTCTGAGCAAAAACATGCAACAAGTTTGCATTCAGTGATTGCTATGTAAGCTTAATTTTATGTAACAAGGACTGGAAGTATGTTTAGTGTAGTTCCTGATAGACATAATCAGTGAAGTTTGCCATGCTGTCATTCCTTTGTGATCAGTAGAACTACATTAGGAATTGGTTTAGTCCAGGAGCTAGGTGATGATACAGTCACAGTAACTTAATTTGGCATAGTTAAGGAATAAAAACAGGTTTTATTATGGTGTAACACTTATTTCAAAGGATGCAGAGTAAATATATGACAATTATTTGGAGTAAATTATCTTATCTTGTTATTCTTGACATTGTTCGTGTTTGGTAGGAGGGCCACATAAGTCAGTTTATAACTCATGTATCTTAAAATCTTGATCATGTGCTGAATTGTGATACTTGAGGTCTGCGTGCCATACCCAGTGTTTCTGCCTAGGAGCCTTAAAAGGTCGCAGACTATTATCATCCTAGTACAATGTCTGATAATGCAAGTTCACTGTTCAAGAAGATATGTATTGTTTCATAAAAATCTCTGTGTTTTTATGGATGGCCTGCACACATGGAATGATTATGGCTTCTTAAAACATTAAAAGTATTATGATGGGGTTAATATTTAGAGTTACGGATACTGGAAAACTTTGGAGAAGAGAAAGCTGAATGGCAGCAAACTCAGAAGGCACAGAATTTGAAGATGTCCGTAAATATTTGCAAATGCAAAATAGCATCCAGTTAAAGTTGTAAGGAGTAGTTTGATAGCAAGCTGCTGTTGCTGTTTGGGCACAGATCTGCCCTGATAAATTTCTGATACTCAGTTCAGATGCTTGGCCTGTGTGCAGCCTGTGATAACATAGTAAGGAGGGCAGCACTGATGCTGATGTGTTAAGAGGTTATATTATTCCACATATGTCTTCAAGGCTTAACTGAACCTATCTGGTGATGTAGATGGAGATTGTTACTGAGACAATATAGCTGATGTGCTCACCTTCTTCGTGAAGATCTTTATCAATTTGACTGTGAAACTAGAAAGAAGCTGCAGACATGGCTGTGATTCACAGGAAGGCACTAGTGGAAATGAAGGGGAAATCTCGGCAGTGATTTGTTTTAATTCCTTCCCAGCTCAGTGCTTCACGTCTCAGCCAAGAGTTCCTTTGATAGGACTTTTTGGTCGTAGAGGCAGAGGTAGGCACCAGAGGGCTTCGTAATTATTTCCTTTTTCTGATAATACTGCAGGCTGCATTTTTGGTTACTGTGATTGCTTAGTTTTTGCTGGTTAAGCTGTCAGTCTGAAATAAAATTCTCATGATTTGTTTCCCTGTCTTTGTATGTCCTAGAGTTGTTTACAGCGCTCTTTCAGAGCTGAAGTCTTCACCTGCCCTGCCTGCCGCTATGACCTGGGAAAAGGCTACACCATGGTTCCCAACAAGATACTGCAGACACTACTGGACCAGTTCTTCCCTGGTTACAGTAAAGGACGATGATGTGCTCAGATTCTTCTGTACTTCACCCAATGACTTTAAGAGAGTAAAGGGGAATAAACATGGGAAATTCAACAGTGGACCAGCCACCTTGATGGGACTCAATATATTGTCACATTTTGAAGCAGCTAACCCTCTTCCCATCATGGCCATCTTTTTGGTGTAGTGAGAACTCTAATTCTTAGCTGTCTTTTAACATCAAAGGTAGTTTTGGCCAGTTAAAAAGTAGTTTTTAAAGGCAAAAAGAAGAAGAAGAAGAAGAAAAGCCTCAGCTCTTACTGGCCTAGCTGATGCTTAATTTATGATTTGTTTTTTTTGTAACTACCTCAGGACAGAGGAAAATACATTGTGGGGATAACAAAACTTAGCGGAGTTTTAGCTACACACTGCCTCCTCAATATTAGTTGTGCCTGGTCCATGTGGTTTGATTTACAAAAAAAAAAAACCAACAAAACCAACCAACCCAAACCAAAACAAAAACCCACAAAAAATGGCAAAAACTCCCATAAACAGCACTTAAGCCAGCTGGATTAAAGAACAGCAAATTCTGTGGTGTGCATAATCCTTTTTTGTCTTTTTCTTCTATTATGCTGTATTTTTTTGCAAGAACAGGCTGATTTTTAGTCTATTTTTGTGAGCTTCATTGTGCTTTTCTTGTATCTTATGCAAGTTGACTACTAATGACTAATGAGAACAATATGAATGCATTGTTGCTGCATTAGTGTAAAGTGATCTGTGTTTTTTGCACTTAAAGAGGGTATTCAAGACACTCGAGTTGTGTAAAAACTAGTTCATATAAAAAGGCCACTTCTGTATTAGTTACAGTGTATGCTTTTAGTAGGTCTTGTATCAGTGGCAATACATCTACATGGCATTGAAGGCAGTGCTAGCTTGGAGAGGGTTCAAATCGCTTCATATTGTGATCTGAAATTTTATATACAATATATCCCCCCCAAATATACCTTATTAAATATTTTATGATTCAGAAAAATTGCTAATTTTGTTTTTAATGTTATCCACTTACTTAAAATGTAACACTTAATAGAAAATTTTTTCAGATTAGTGGGCTGCTTAATTTTCAGATGTGAGCCTTTATATTCCTTAAATCATTTCTCAATGAAAAAAATATTGCTAATTAAGAAAAAATCCCAACCTGACATCACTATCTGTGGGCTTACACATAGTCAGTAGCAGCAGCTGTCATGTAGCTGCTCTGATCTCTATTGAGCATCTGGAGGAAGCTTGTTAGTGCTTAGTCCATGTACCAGAATCAAAGGGAGCCCTTTCTGCCCTGCTGATGTGGGCAGTGCTGGTGCCAGAGCCACTCAGTGATGCTGGGAGCTGTGGATACCTCACACAGTGGTTGGTCAGATCCCCAGCCACAGGCATGGGGCTGTGCTGACAGCCTGTAGCCTGCAAGGTAGCCATGCATTGGAAGTTTATACAAGAGTATATATGTCTTAGTAATTTAAGATACTGCCCTTAGCCTAGTGTGGTAGTGAACTGGTCATTGAGATGCACATGGCATTGCTGGTTTTTGTAGCTGACAGTTGGCTTTAATGGTTTATTCACTTCACCTGAAATAAGTAACCTCTCTCCCCCCCCCACTCTCCCACCCGCTTCCTATTTAGGATTTCAGTTGTATCCAAAATACATAATACTGGTACTATCGCTCTTGTCATTTATCAAAAAAACAGGCATTGCTGAACAGCTTTGAAAGAATGAAATCCTCAGCTTTTTCTGTGCTTACTAGAATGAGGGTTCAGCCATTGTTGTAAGTGAATTGATATCAGTGTTAAGCATACAGTTTAAGATTCCTATATCCTGTTGCACTTTTATGGTTTACAAAATGGTAGTAGCTTAGTATCTTATGGGGAAAACAGATGTAATTTTACCTTTGTAACAATCATTGCATCTGTGCAGTAAGCACATAAGACTTGTGGCTTTTTACTTTATAATTGAGTGCTGTGGAATACTTTACACCTTGTAATGTTTCTTTTTTCCATTTGATAGCTTTTACCAATTGACAAGATAAATTTGTCAGTTTGAGGAATCAATGAACATGAAACTGCCTTTAACAAACATTAAAGTAGTTTAACAAGACTTTGTGGCAAGGCAGAAAGACTTTCCTTTCCTCACCTTTCAAGTCTGCAGTGTTTTTTCACATTTTTTTACACCCTTAGTGCTATGTCACTAGTTACTGAAAGACACCCTTTTCCAAAGTAAATTCTAGATTATAGCATTCTAATTTTCTTCACTATGCATTTACATGTTTCAGGACCTAGATGCAGCTTTTCAATCAGAACTGATCTGGTCTAACCTTCCATTAATGAAATCCATCCCTGTATCCTGTCATCTGCAGTCTCTTTGTGGAGTTTAATGGGGGCTTTAATTAAGGTCCTATTAAAATCATAAGGTAGGCAATGAAAAAGTTGCAATCACAAAACTTTCACTAAAGAGGACACAAAGTAAGTACTTAAAATAGTGCTGTGAACACTTGCCTCACTTGTGTCCCTTTAGAGAAAGCTCCCAGGCATGAGTGTGCATGTAGACCTGCAAGAAGAGGTCGAGTATTTGCTATTTGTAATGTGCAGAACTGCGCTGTCCTTTCCCCAGTCTGAACGTTACCTCAGTGCCCGCTTCCTCATTCACCAAAATACTGCTTCATGTGGCTGAATGAGTTTGTCTCTGCAGGGGCTTTTAATTGCATCAAACACCAATGAATCTGTACAAGCCTGCTCTAAGGTTCCTTTCAAATATGCTCGTAACACATGCTGTCTGTCTGTGTAACTGATGAGAGGATTGTTTTTATATATATATGACTGGGGATAGGTTAGAAGAGGCTGCTCCTGGTTTAGATCTGCATTCTGTCTATTGAGTAATTGAATGTGGCACTGTGTGTAGCAGTAGGGTGCTGATCTCAGAGTGCTGTCAGTATTCTTGCAGGGCCAGAGCAGCTGTGAATCAGTTTTTATACCTACTGTAGATCTACATGACAAAGACAAGGCAAGTTGAGTGCTCTGTATAAACCAAAGCCAGTATCCAAAAGAAGAGATGTGAGAAACTGTGGAAAGAGAATCCTTTGTTAGCCAACATCTAACTTGGACTGAAAACTCAGTCTGTTGGAAAAGGGGTTCTGTAGTAGCAGGAGAGGATTAGATACAACTACAAGGAAAAACTGATGTAATATAGAAAAATGTTGTTTGTTACTGCTCAGTAAAACTGATCATTCTAGCTCATTAAAAAAAACAGATTTATTTCCATATTAATCTCTGTCAGTATTTTGCTTTGTGTAGAAGAGGTTACTGCTGTGGCAGTTCAGACAAATCAGAACTAAACTTCATCGCTTCGTACTGCTCTGTTGGATAAACCCAGGTGAAATTTAAAATCCAGATGACAACACTTAAAATTCTGACAAATTTTATTAGAGTACTAACATTGGTAGGTAAAAAAAAACAGTATGAAATATTGATACTAGCAATGCTAGTGATAATACGAAGTACATTAAACATCTACTTCATTGTTTTTTACAAGATATAAACAACTATTCTCACAGTTAATATGAATTATTATTGCCTATGCATCTACATATTTTCTACTTTTTTAACCATATCTTCGATGCCAATTTGTAATTTGGGTGTTAATTGTTAAAACTTTAGCACAAAACAGACAAAATGCTCAATCGAGGCAACTTCATATTCAAGTGCTGTGAAACCATCAAATTCTGCTTACACCTAGCATATTGATTGTATTTATGTTTTAATTGAGCAGTGATTCAATTAACAAACATGGTGATTATCCAGAATATACATAGTATATAAATCTCCTATCAGGTCTGGGAGGTAAAGGCCATCCTGATGGACTCAGAAGTCCAGGCAACTGGAAGCAGTCTTACGAAGATGCTCTCTTCTGTTCAGAAAAGGGAGATTCGTAGGCTTCCATTGGTGGGCAGGTACAAACCAGATGTTGATCTCCATATATGTCATCAATGCGAGCAATTGTAGGCCAAAACTTGCTTTCAGGCTTCACAAATGGCTACGTACAGAAATAAAAACAACCATTTTAATTTATTTACCAAGCCTATCTATGTAATTGTAATAGACATTAGACGTTTTAAGAATGACAAATGCTGGAAAAGTGCATTTTTTAAGTGAAGTCATACTTCAGATCTGTTTGCAGTCCCTGAAAGTTTACAAGTACGTATAATAGCATTGGCAGTCAAAAGATTATTTAGATCTTTAAAAAGTGTAGCCATGTCCTCTAACAAATGCTTGCAAAGAAACAATTGTCATGGGATAAAAAAAAAAAAAAGACCTTTTGCTGTTCAGTACAGTTATAATACAGTATCATATATAAATCAAGGTGTCAAACTTCACAGGTCCAGTTAAATTCTTCCTCTTTGTGCAAACAATTTTATATAGTGCTCTGAAGAAGTGCCATGTATCCAGTTCCAATTTGATCTTCATTTGCAGCAGGTTCACAGTGGTGTGGCTTGCCCCATGCTGACTGTGCATCTTGTCAAACCCTCATCAAAGTTCTTCAAAGCAGAGCTTTAAACATCAGAAGATGGAACTCTGTTTTTGGAGCCTCTGGTGCAATATGTCAGAACTGAATGGGCTGTTTCCAGTTGGAATATCCAATATTTAAGTGCTGAGATTTAGAAATCCAAGTTTGCATTTCATGTGTGGAGACTTTGTTTTAAGATCTTTTTTCCTTGTCTTGAAAAACAATACTAATGGAACTGCTGTAGAGCTCACACACATAAAAATGGAGCAACAGTAAAAACGACTCTGAAGTTTTATTCTTACCAGGTTGTTTAATCTCCAACTGACCAGAAAACCACAGAGCAGAAAGGACATTTATGTATTACTACACCACTAGGATCCCATTATTTACTCACCAATGGGAATGCTGCCACTTCTCTGGGGTAAGGACGATCCCACTTGGAAGAAGTGACACAGTTCAGAGTATGTGGTGACATCTACAAGCAAAAGGATGTGTTAGTATATGAAATTACTGAATTCAGTTCAATATATCAGTGTGAACCCTCCTTCAAGTTCACACTGTTGCATATGAATAATTACTATCTATGGAGTCTCTTGAGAATACCATTCTTCTGGTGAAAAAAAGGCAAATTTAAAACAGGAGCAAGTAAGTATCTGGATTTTATTTTACCTGAAGATACTAGCCAAGATTTGAGCATGTTTCCAGGATTTCACTAAATCCTCTTGGTATTTAAAAAGCCACGACAGCATTATGGGAGTTGAACAGAAGTTGAGCCTGTAACAATTTTGTGCTGCAGTTGCTAAAATAAGTCATTAAGTCTGTGTTTTACTGTTAAGTTTTAAGGTCATTCCCTTTCCACTCTTGAAGCAGGTAGAAGAAAATTTCTCCTTCATTACTCTGAGATGGCCTCAAAAATTATAGATCATGTGCCTGTGTAAATAACTTTGCTTTGTCAGCAAAGGCCAGATTTCTGACTTGAAAAATTCAGATTTTGAAAGTTTAAGGTTTCTGAAAAAGTCAAATTTCATGTGTTCACTGTTGCACACACTTATTTTCAAGAGTATTGGAAGACCAGGAAGCAGGCTCACGTAGTCTTAAGTAAGTCTCAAGGGTTAAGCTGATGCTGGTAAATTGTTCTACCTGCCATCTTACCTTTAGTGGGTTAATTTGGGGGTCCATCCTGCCCTCCTCTATTTCAGCAATTTCCTGACGAATATTGATCATTGCATCACAAAATCTGTCCAGCTCTGCCTTGTCTTCAGACTCTGTTGGTTCAATCATAAGCGTCCCTGCCACTGGCCAGGACATTGTTGGAGCATGAAAACCTGATAAAGAAGAAATCAGTCACTGACAATAGGTTATGAGTTAATATATACATTAGCTATGAGTTGATCCACAAATTCAACCCTTTATAACCTTTACAGGACTGAACTCATTGGTGGTGTTGGCAGTGTACTGTAAAGGTAAGACAGACTTTTCAAGTATCTTAGTTTTTAACACTAAAGGTATTGCTATTATATTATTTACAATTGAGCTACACACTGATTTAACGAAACTCTCTTAAAACCTGTTCTTTTTGCTTTTTTTTTTTTTACTTTTCAGCCCAAAGTATGTTTTTTCTCTCCTGTACTGTTCCTCTTCCTGCTTCGCACTTCAGTAGAAGTGCTTTGTCACAACACCTTCTTATGACAGTCTGAATGGCAAAGTGAGACAGGTATAGATTTCTGCACTGGTGAACAAGGTAAAAAGACAAGGTAGTCTCTCATGATTCCCATCCTGCACTACTGCTAATTACAACCTCATGACACTTCTGTTCTGGCTGTAGGGGATGGACTTTATGAAATTTATCCATGTAACTCACCTCCATACCTACTGAGAAGTGTATTTGAAGTGATGCATGCTATTTAAGGCCATAGCAGCCCCCTTAACAAGATCAGGAAGGGTGGTATTTTTGGCGTCATAAGTGGACTTTGCATTATTACAAAATGAAGCAGTTAAGTGGGACCTCTTGAATGGCAGCCAAAGAGTAGGCACAGTCAGATTCTGCAGAACGTGTACAAAACTGCTTAAACTGTATCAGGATGGAAGCATTTAAATCCTATTATCCTACTTCAAAAGTATTTCTTTTTGTTGCTGTTGGAATCTTCTTAAGCTTTTGGCTCCACCCCACTTGCACCAGTGGTTAAGTCATGCAACTGCAAATCTGAAGGGGCGGTTTAGAAAACTGGGGAGGGAGCAGCAGACTTCTAAGTAGCTACTAGAACTCAGTTGATGCAAATAGCTCTCCAAGATGTTAATAAACATGAGCAGACCTGAACTGGTTGTTGGCAGATTCACCACCCATAAGCACAGGACTTGAACGTTTCTTTAAACGTACCATAATCCTGAAGTCTCTTCGCAAGATCTACAGCTTCAATGTTTGCCGTTTTTTTGAAAGGCCTTGTATCCAAAATGAATTCATGGGCTACATAACCTGTAAATGAAAAAGTGTACACTATGTTTACTTACTAGGAGTGTAGTGCAATCTACCTGGCATCTATTCTGATTGGTTTTATGAAGAATATGGCAAAAAGACAAATAAAAAATACCCAGTTGGGCAAGAACTACAACCTGAGAAATTACCAGGTAAGAGATACACAACTGGCCCTCTGAATCCATGTCACATTAAAAAAAGGCCTCATTTCCAAGATCAGAACTAGGAAAGGTGGTCAGAGTACCTCCTGTAGTTTACAAGTACTCTGAAAATAACTGGATTTGTCAACAGCCCAACATGATTTGGGTCTTGGGCTATTCTGAATTAGCCATGTACAAGGTAATGGGTATCATGATATGCCAGAGGAAAGCTCAAACCTGGTATTCTAGAGAGGGTAAGAGCAGAATTTATCTGGTTTTTCATCTGTGATCCTAGAGAACCTTAATTACTTCATTGCTGAATCCTTCAAAATTTGCAGCTTCCATTCACTTCTGTGAGGAAATAGTATCCTCTCTTAAAATTCAACCTGCAAGTTTAGCCAAAGTGTACTCCATTAAATTTAAGACACATATTTTGAGAAGCATACGTACTGTACTCCAACATCCTTTGGTGAAGAGCAAGCAAAACAGTGTTCTTTCTGACAGTTATACTATAATGGATGATTCTTTCACCTCTTACTCATTACTTCTGCCCTTCTGACAGACCAGAGAGACATAGCAGGGAACTAGAATGTATCTAATGTATTTTGTATCACCAAGGGGAGTCTCCTCTGTCTCACAAAGAAGAATAAGGAGCAGAAATGAGAGAAATTCAGGTGTTTTTTTTTGTTTTGTTTTTTCCAGAGAAAGCATGCAAGGGAATGTACAAGTCCAAAACCTGCTTCTGGTTCTTAAATTGCTGTGCCGTTAGTTGTAAGAGATTTGGAAGTCTCAATTTAGTCGCTTCTCCTTTTTCTACTCTTCATTAATCTGCTACTAGACTTAAAGGATAACAGTTTGATACCAGCATTTACCTTTTGTCATCATTTCATCTAGTTACAAACAAGCATTTATTCTTCTACTTACAAGTGTCTCAGTTTCATTGCAATACCTTCACAGAGCAGTGTGGTAGGTTATTTTTCCTTCTTGCAAACAACATCAAGAGAAGTCTGAGATGCGGCTGTCATGTAGCATTAAATAAGAACTATGCTGCAAGCCAACTTCTACTCTAGGGAAAAAAAGTCAGCTTTGAAGAAGAAAACAAATACTTGCCGCTTGCTCCTCTGAAAAGGATTTTGTAGTGCTTCTCTAGTCTCTTTGCCATGTAATTTGCATTTAGTATAGCAATCTCAGAAGAATGTTTCAGACCTTTTGCTCCCATTGTCTGAAAGAGGAATAACATGAAGAAACAGATAAGAAAACATGCCCAAGCAATCTAATTTTGTTCTTGTACTGGCACGCATGACAAACAGCAGCACCTTAATGCATCTGCCTAGTTTTACAGCGGTCGTGCTGCTGTTACAGTATGCTATTACATTTTCAACGCTACACTCACAGAAAAGCCGTAGGTATTACTTGAGAGCAACTTTGGTATACATGGCTTATGAGAATGCTCACTGTGGAAGAGGTTTTGGCTAAAGTCAACAAGTGAACAACTCAAACCTTTCATCAAACTGAGAAGCTGTGAACTGAGTAGAAAAAGTGAGCAGAACTCAAAAATGTAATCGGCACACTTGTAAGAACTGCACATGCTGCCTGTCACCATCCCAGGGAAAGAACGTCCAGCGAGCTGCCCAAAAGGCTGTGTGTGCTGCTATGGTTCCCCAGCAACTCAAACTCTGCTTGCTGGTGTCACATTACAGGTGATACTGTACATTAACAAAGACCAGAGCTAAATGAACGCAGATGCACTTATTTCTGTGTTAAAACACTGCAGAAGAGCAGTGCTGGAATTGAGCTGTGGTTGAATTTCTTAATGCTGCACATAGAAGTTAAGTTGGCAAAGGAGAAAGCCGAAACAGCCTTAAAGGTAGCTACTTTAGATGGGACAGTGTAAACAGATGGCACTTTGCACTGTGAAGAAACAACTTCCCTTAAAAAATTTTCTACAGTTTAAGCATTCTGTAATAGGAACCAGATTACAGTCACAAGTGATATTTACCCACAGCTTAAAAGCTACCATGGAAGCTGAACCAGCACATATTTGCTCATTTAAAATTCCAGAAGAGCTGGTTTCCCTGGGAGCAGAAGTTTCCATGGTAAAAGTATCAAACTAGCTGCAGGGTACTCTGAATGACACTGCCCCTAGCATTCCATTCCATGGTTCACCCTTCCAACTCCTTCCTTCACTAAAAGCTTTAAATGTTGTTCAGAGTTCCAGCACACCCTCTTCTCAAACAGAATTTGAATCTACGTTAATCTCAGTTGGCTGAATACTGCCATATTGGCAAGTAAATATTTGCAGGCTTATCACTAAATTGCAAGGCATCAAAAAATTACATAGATCATGATCAAGTTCTTGCACATCTAAAGCCAAAACTAAGTTCAGTTTTCAAATACAGTAAAATCCCCTGGAATTCAAGTTCTTATTAAACAGACTTTAGAAAATTAAATGTTACGTACAGGTGAAGTATAAAAGTACTGCAGCGTACAACCAAAAACACTCCTGGAAGAACAGAAATTACCAAGCAACTTTTAAACACAAAGACTTCAATGTCAGAGACGATGGAGAGGCAAGCCTTATTGCAGCTTTCTGCTTTGTGTTCACTTGTCTCAGAAACTATTATAAGACAAGAGACAGAAGAATTAAGCAGGCTGCATAGATACAGCAGTTGTCCTGCCATCCTTTCCTATTGAAACAGACAGCAACAGGTTGTTCCATCGTCTTAGAGCAAAGCAAAGGGGTTCAAAGGATGTAAATGACCTATGACTGTGCCATAGTCATATGCATTTCAGTCCATGCAAACACCTTATGACAGCTTGCTCTTAAACCTGTTCATGTTGTTCCAGTGGTCCTCAGACTTGCTGAAACAGAAATACACCTTCACCCTTATAAAAGTCTACACACCTTGATATACACCCAGGAAATAGGCAGTATAGCACTGGAACCCCAAGGTGCAGCACTGACAGTACCCAAAGGACATGCATCCTTATCCAGCTGTATTTTGATGACAGGGTGGGTAGGCAAGTAGGGAGCCAAATGTTTCTTCCTAAAACAAAAACAGATTTTAGAACTTAAGTGTGTATTCCTGTGGTACCATTTCTGGCCAATTTTAGCAATGGCTTCTCTTCACCTTCCTTCCATACACAGTCCCCTAGGAAGTCTGGACTGTCTTCTTCAACAGTTTATTAACATAACTGGTAACAATGGAGGATGGCACTCAGTTTTCAGCTTATCACAAGATATTAATGCAAGTATTCAAATATTTATTTTTTTTTTTAAAGAGTAAGATGATTTTCTTTTGAAGGATTATGATTACTCTGTATGATAGATTCACAGCACTGATGTACCACTTCTGCGTTTTGGACTATGTACAATATCAGAGCTCAAAGTCCAGAGATCCCCTCTGCATTTGCTCCAGAAACAGACTGCTGAGGGAGGTCTACCATACACACTGAAAGTCAGGGTTTGCAAATACACATGAACATCAACATTCATGAGATCAGCACACAACTATCCTGGAGAAGGACAAAAGTTTACTAACAGTACAACTCTACCATTCATGGCTTTTTTATGTAAGTGAACTGCCAACAAAGATTCATTAAGGGATTTTAAAGGTTAATGAATAGATACCCACACTCCAATTGGCCCCATTCCAGGTCCTCCTCCTCCATGGGGAATGCAAAATGTTTTGTGAAGATTTAAGTGAGAGACATCAGAGCCGTAATCTCCAGGACGACACAGCCCGACCTGTGAAGGGAATACTCTGTTTCAAAATATTCTTTATATGCCATTTTAAGACCCATTACTTAAAGAAAAATAGTTTGAAAACGATGTTATGTGTCTTTCCATTTAACAAGATGGATCATAACAAGAATTGATGCAAACAATTTTTTGCTTTAGGAATTCTTATTCATGTCTGTAAAGAATGTCTTCGACAAATACTAGGCAGACTAAGCCAATTTCAGTGAACAACTCATACATCTTACAGCACACTTCAGGGCAAATTCAGATGAAAGAGAACTGTTTTCACCATCTAATTTTTATTATTGTTCTTGGAAACCTCACTTCGTCCCCCCCAGAATTGTGCCATCTTGTGAGGAAGCTGTGTTATGGTCTGAACTGTGCACTGTTGTGCTATTTTTATTCCAAGGATGTGTATGCTCCCAGCTGTAATAAATTTCCCTAGGAGATTTTGTACCTGGGCATTCATATTTGCTCCATCTAAGTAAACCTGGCCTCCATGCTTGTGAATCAGGTCACACACATCTCCGATCTGCTCTTCAAACACACCGTTGGTGGAAGGGTATGTGATCATGATGGCTGCCAAGTTCTCTTTGTGCTTGTCCACCTGGTGGCAGGGAGGAAGAGAAAGAAAAAGGCAATTGAGGCTCCTAAAACTTCTGTTTACTTAATAAATCAGAACTTTAAATGGTGTTAAAACATGTATGTATAATAGTCACTTCTGGGACATTAAGACAAGCCACGTGAAACATCTGGCCTTTAAGGTAATATGATTGAATGACCACCCCCCTACTTTCAGCAACACAGTTTTATGACAACCATAAAACCCTGCTCAAACACATATTTTTGGAACTGTGTCCTGCTAATCCCTTGGATTCCCAAGATTCACCTGCAGCCAATCTACTCCAAAAAGTGAAAAAAGTTGCCTAGCAACACCTTCCCCAGCAGAGGTGGGCTAGAACTTCACCATGCAAAGGATAAAGCACTGTTTCAAATGCTTCACACTCATGAATATGCTTCATTCATTTCAAATACTAGATGGAGACCAAAAAGGTTTGCTATAAAAGAGCCTATTATGTAGAAAGACTCTCTGAGCCACTCCAGCACCAAAGATCCTCAAATAACAGAAATCAAACGAATGTCACATGGCTAGTGCCTGAGTGAGCAAAAAAAGGGAAAGAAACATGCATTCTCTACTACTGCCCTATTTTCTCTCAAAGAAAACTGATTCAGCTGCCAGTGCTGTTACCTGTAGAGGAGAAGGAGTGTTCCTGCCTCGACAATTAAAGATAATGAAATACTCACCATTGCTTTTAAATGGGAGATATCAATGCTCCCATTTTTATCCACTTCAATTGGCTGAATCTTCATCCCTGCCATTTGTGCACTTGCTGGATTTGTGCCATGAGCAGACTTAGGAATAAGACAAACCTTAGAAGAGAAAAAGAAGCAGGAGATAAAATGTAACTAGTTAAAAAATCTTAAAGCATTATGTCTATGCATAGCTACAGCTCATTATCAAAGTTTTCAAAAGGAATCCTGAGGGAATGTTTCCTGCCAAATTGCCACTTATCCTGAAGGTTGCATCTCAGTTTTCTTTGAAGAAAATCCATTCAGGTACCCGAATCTAAAGACTCATAAGGAAAGTAAATTTTTAATACACTGCATAAATCAGATTTAGGGCTGCAGTTCCAGAACATTGTCTCAGATACTCAACTTTAGAATCCTTTCCTCTCACCCTTTCTTTTCTTAAAAAAAAATTTCTGTAATCAGTCTCCAGCTGCATCATGACTTGAAAGGAAAAATTATCTAATTCCAACTTCCCACTACATCTTCAGCTGACTTCCAAAGCATTTTCTTCTGTATTCTATCAAAACAAAAATTTAGACTGAAATATTTTGGCTGCTGCTGAGGTTTCAGGCAGCTGCTTACGGACTTTTTTTTCCACGAGAGGGCACCAAATCCCAATGAGGCCGACTGCAAGAGGCTTGATCAGCTTTCACTCTTTTTCTTTTGGTCTGGGCTAATCTGTCCTTACATCGCAGTCATCTCACCAAAATGAAACTTGCTACCACCAACATATTACATTTACATACTTCAACCTCTTTCACTTCCAATTAAACTTATACCTAAATGCTGCATAGCATCTAAACTCTTCCAGGCATTACAGATTGTTCAGAAAGCACCTAAACGAACAACATCTCTTTCAGATTTTTCAGCTGTAGCTGCTTGCCATTAAATGAAAATGAAGATTTCTTTTTAAAAGAAAATTCAAATTCTGAATTCTGTTAAATGTAGTAAGGATTCATTCCTCTTTGGGCTTAACTACAGTTGTATCACCTCTTACGTTTACAAGAACTTTCTTTTGTCAGGTTAAAATGGTATAGCTGAGAAGTGACTCCTTCAGATCAAAGTTTCAGATAGTTAGTATAGATGAGAATACAAATCAAGCCTTTAGACTCTAGTGTTACCAACTGAAGATGTTCCTCAATGAATCAAAACAGATTTGTATTATCCATCTACAGTTTTTGTGGCCCTTGTGAAGCAAGGTTGTCTCTGTGTATCCTGTATTTGAAAATTTGAATGGACATGAACTGCAAGAACCTAGAGACTTCTATGAGTATCTACGAAAGTATACCAGTATTCCAGAGGCTTGTCTGTTTCTTGTGTCAGGAGTGGCTATGCTGGGTACCAAGTGGTGTTGTAAGCAGTCTAAGTTTTAGATAGTCAGTTCCTGTTCTCTTTGTAACTAAAAAAGCTGCAAAGTGTTGTACCACCTTGAAAAGCAAAAAACTATAACTGCTTATTTTCTTTTGAGGCATGGACATGTGGGCCTAGATCCACATCACTGAAGATCTGAATAACTGTTTCACATTTACAAGTAGCCTGTGTGATGGCTTCAATGCTTAGGTCCGCCCCTTGATGACAAGCCCATCTGTACATTTTAGATCTCTCCCTAAATGTCCTGACATTTCATGGGCTCACTGAGCTATGAGTAACTCATCCTTAAGTTCCCAGCCCATGTCTACCTGAGCCACTTCAATTCTGGCAGCTTGGCCTACCCACCAGTTGTTTTGGTGTTCTTCAGTGGGCTTGTAAGCGTCTGTATGACATATACCTTTACAGTAATACTTTCTACCTGAGCAGCAATTTCTTGCTAGAATGCAGCAGTCTAGATGAGTGTACTTCTGCACGGCTGGTTGGTCTGTTTCCAGTGATGCAGCCACCCTCGCAGGCATTCGTCACCGTTCGTGAGTCAGAACTGACATAGTCTACTGGCTGTTTTTCTTGTTCAGCTATCTCTTGGGCCAGCTTCTGCAAACTGGCTCAATTTGGCTTCTCCTTTGATGGCTTTAACAGCTTGTTGTGTACGACTCTACACAGCAACCTTCCACTTCCGATGGTTTCCTACAGCACAACAGGATCCGCTGGTAAACTGATCATACTCTTTTCACCTTCTGGTAGCTCATTTCGTGGCAGCACTTCTTGTGCATGAGTCACGTCCTTGAGTGATGCTCTGAAATGAATGCCTTCTGATAAGTCCATGACCTCCTCCAGGATTCCTGGGCTGCTTGGGCTCCCCATTCAAGCCTGCTGAATGACTAACTGTACCCATTTACTCTGTGCAGCGCCCTTTGAATATCTGATACAGAATAGACAATTGTGCCAAGAGGAGCGGTACTTCTGCACCAAGGAGCTTCTGAAGCAGCTGAGTTCCCCTCGTACACTGCTAGTATCACTTTTTCAGTCAGAGTATAGGAGGCCTTGGATCCTTAATAACCTGACCTCCAAAATGCTAAAGGCTGGCCTTCTGTTTCTCCAGGTGTTTTCTGACAGAGCCTCCACTTGAGGCCATGCTCCCCGGCTGCAGTGTAGAGTGCATATCTCACAGACAGTCCCATCCAGATGGGCCCATGGGCTGCTGCATGAACTCTCTTGTCTTCCATCTGTTCAAGAGCCTGTTGCTACTCAGACCCCCACTCAGAACAGTTCTTCTCCAGGGCCACTCAACAAAGAGGGCCCACAAGCTGACTGTAACCTGCATGTGCACATGCATTCTCCAATAATCCACAATGCCTAGAAAAGCCTGTGTTCCTTTCTTGTTAGCTGGTGGGGACACTGTTATTATCTTACTGATTTCATCCCCAGGGTTCTGGCAACATTTGTCTTGCTGCTTTAGTCCCAAGAACTAGGTCCCTTACACAGGTCCTTTGGCCTTGCTTTGGTTTTACAGCAAAACCAGCTTTGGGAATCACCTGGATTATTATTTTCCCCTTCTCAAACACTTCCTCTGCTGTGTTGCCCCATACAGTGATGTCGTCCATGTGTTGCAGGTGTTCAGAGGCTTCACTGTTCCAGTGCAGTCTTTATCAGCCAAAAACTGATAGGTAGGATACCTATACTGGCGATAGCACTGACTGAGAGGTGGTTCCAGCCCTGGGGCAGTCAGTTCCAGGTGTATTGGACACCTGGCCATATGAAAGCAAACTATGACCTGCACTCTGCTGCCAAAGGGGTAAAGAAAAGTACTTTGGCAATATGAATTTTGACATACTGGTTGGTTGCCTTTGCAGCTCGTATGAGGATTCTAGCTTGTCCCACACAGCAGCACTCGATGATGGTGTGACTTCATTCAGGCCATGATAGTCCGCTGTTAACCTCCACTCTCTGTCAGACTTTTGCACTGGCCTTATGGGACTATGTAAGGGTTTGTAAGACTTGCTTATCATTCCTTGGCTTCCAACAGATGAATAGATAGTAACTAGGGAGTCTTGGTTCATGTGATACTGCCACAGGTGTACCATCATGGTAGCAATCAGTACATGCTGTTCCCTGTCATGGAGCAGCTCTTCAACAGAGAGGAGAAGAAAGTCAGACACTTGTTTAATCTTCTTTGTGTCTGCTGTGGCTATACCAAAGGCCCACCAGTACTTCCTGATCCTCAAAACACCCTCCTCTGAGCTAGTCTATGCCAAAGATACATGGAGGCTCTGGGCCATCACGATAGGATGGTTCTGCCATTTGTCCCGTTAGGCTCACCTCAGCCTCCAACACAGACAACTGTTGACATCCCCACCTGTCACTCCACAAACGCAGATAGATCCTGCCCTCTCCTGCCCTCATGGCATTATGGTACAGTATGTACTAAAGCCTTATACACCTGTGGATCTGATGTCCAGGCCATGAAATTCATGCATTCCATGAAACTTTGTTATCTCCATCTTCTGCCTAGCCAGAGGCAATGACCCTTTTCTCCTGGTTGCAATACTCACTCTCTGATTCCCACAGTGTCAGACCAGAAGTGCCTTCACCAAACTCAGGAGGAGAAGTATTTTCAGCCTTTACTCTGTGTCCAGAGGGTTGCTGGTTGCTTTCCACTCTCTTGGCAGCAATTGGTGTGGCAGACTTCTTGTTTGGTCCCATCTTAGCATCCATCTTCCCCTGCAGTTCAGGTACATTGTCTCCAGCTTCAAGGTGAGTGCACTGTCCTTCTTCCCTGTGTCCCACCCAGCCATCCAGGAAGACCCAGAGGGTGCCAGGTGGTGTGCACCCGGTGGTGTTTATTCCCTGGTCCCTAGCAAGGAATGCCTGCGGTTGAGCTTCCCTGCCCTCAGTTCCTGACTATCCCCTCTAGCATCCGATCATTTGAGCACTAGACAGCAGTATTCTTGCCTGGCTGGCAGCTGCAATTTTTCTGCATATCTTGAAGCTTGTTTGAATTAGGGATGGTGGGGTTTCTGCCTCTTGTGTGACTTCTACCACTTCCTCTTTATGTTTCCTTGCCAAAGGACTGGCTTCTTGCTCAGACCTTTTCTCCTTCTCCTTTACTAACCGACAGTACAGTCCTGCTGACCTCCACTGCCAGTGTTTCTTTTTTACTACTGGGGCAATCACTGTGGGTGAGGTTTGGGTCCCTGTATCAAGCATTAGATGCAGAGGCCCACTTGCAGCTGTGACAGTGCTAGGCAGAGGCTCAACAGGGACAGGCCAAGCCCCAAAACAGTGCTAGGACCTGCTGGGTCTCTCTGGGGTAGGCAAGGCACTCTTCCATCAAGTGGTGTGCCAATTCAATGGGATTAGATGCCTGTAAGGTGTAAAAACATAGAATATAGGAGGTGATAACAGCCCTGTCAGCTCAGCAAACTGTTTACTTTTGTGATAGGGCCAAACCAGGTTCTGGACACCCAACAACAAGCCAGCAATGTTAAATACTAGGATCAAACTTCTTACACAAGGATGCCCTTGCAACAGAGCCCTGCTCTGGAGTCCATGTAACAGAGCTGGACACATCAACCCCACTGGAGAAAAGAGACATGTAACCCCTTGTTCTCTCTGCAAGGTAGCTCATGCAGCACAGGAACAGCATCACAACCAGGTCCCTATGCCAGTCCAGGCATATGGCCACTGCTTCTACCAAAATCTTTCCAAGCACAGCAAAATACATTTATAGGCAGCACAGTAAACAGCAAGAACTGAAAGCAGCCATTAAGAAGCCCTACATTCTAATACACAGTAAAACAAGCAAGCTTTGTGACATGCACAGGTGCCTGCCAGTTAACGATTTAACACGCTCACATCAAAACTGTCATTATCTCAACCCCCATGCTGGGTGCTAAAAAGGACTGTAATGTGTTGACCCAACCAATTGCCAAACGCTCCACACAGCTGCTCACTCATTCCCATCTCCCATGGGACAAGTGAAAAAGAGAGGTAAGGTGAGAAGACTCACGGATTGAGAGAATGACAGTTTAATGAATAGGGAAAACAAAAGCCACATGTGCAAACAAAGCAAGAAGAGGAATTAATTCGTTACTTCCCATGGCCAGGCAGGTGTCCAACCACTTACTGGAAAGCAGTGCCACAACACAAGTATATGGTTGCTTGGGAATAAGAATACCGTAACCATGACATTCCCCTCTTTGCCCTCCTTTTCCTGTGCTTTTATTGCTGAGCATGCCATTATAGACCATAACCAACCCTTTGGTCAGTTTGGATCAGCTGTCCTGGCTGTGTCTCTCCCAACCTCTTGCCTACTCCCGGCCTTACTCCCTGAGGGGAAAAGGGTGAAGCAGAGCAGAGTGGGAAAGAGAAAGCCTTGACACTTTCAGCAATAGCCAAGACATCCCTTTATTAACATCACTGCCTTAGCCACAAATCCAAAGCATTGTACCAGATGGATTGCTATGGAGAAAGTTAATTAACTCCGTTCCAGCCAGACTCATCCTTTGAAGGAGTCCCCTTCCCTCATTCCCACTGTCTGCAAAGTAAAGAAAGACTTTTAAGATTGTACTCACGGTTGATGAGGGAAGCAGGGAATACTGAAAGCTTGTCACAGATGAGGATACACAACCTAGTTTTTCTCTAGCGAGTCCCACCTGCTAAATCAACTCTCCTTTCTCCAGTTCCCACCCAAAGCTCTTCCTCACTTGAGTGTTAACACTTACATTCCTATGACGTTCTCCTTTTGCATTCAGGTAAGCTTTGATTGCAGCCAAACCTGTGTACTCTCCTTGGGCTCCGCTGCAAGAGGAACACAAACCACGTTACAAAAGCACACAAAACAGAAAGTGTCAGCTCTCTACTGAAACTTCAAAATTGTCCAGACCTAATCCTTCTCAATGGCAAGTGCCAGCAAATTAAAAGAAGCACATCCCATGGATTAAATTAGAACTGGACAAACATTAGTTAATAGCTGTTGCCTGTTTCGTAAACAGTAGATGAAAAAAATTACTTAATTTTACGTGCTTACACTATGTTAAAATCTTTTGACAACTGAGTTAATCCCCATTTCTGCACCTAGCAAGGGACTACGTGCTTGACTATGGGGAGGCAAACTAATACTGAAATGCATAGTAAACTGCATACAGTGTAGCATAAGAACTCTTTCAGTGACATCTTAAGAGTAGAGTAAGTCCTTGCTGCTCATCTTGTATCAAAACTACTAGCAGACATAAACAGGCTCCAGCTCTGTTTTATTTATTTCAGTGAGCATGCAGATCCTAGGCGTTCTTCAGTCAAACCTAGTATTTCCTCGGGTATCGAGTATTAGTTTCAACAATTATATAGTTGCAACCTTATATAGGTTATTCCTATTTCAAAGCTTTAATTTTAGCTCACAGGAGGATATCAGTAACATCATCATTTTAAGCTAGCAGTGGTGGAGAAACCAGCCTTCAAAGAGGAGGAAAAGGACTAAAAAATAGAAAAGACCAAATCATCAAACTTTGAGATGAGACAAAATAAGGTTATGCAGTTTTGAAAAAACAAATCTTGTTCTCACAGCCTTTCATTCAGGGCTCCTCTTTGTCAAATTTAGTTTTAGAAACTTCTTCCATTTTTGTCTGGCACGTTTTCTTTAGAGGCAAATTTTTTTAAACATTTTAAGGAGCAAATGTTCTGAATAAAATTCCTACCTGTTTGGTTGAAAGGAGATCTTGTCATAGCCAGTAATCTCACATAGGTCCTTCTCTAAATCTTTGAAAAGCTGCTGATATCCTTGAGCTTGCTCCAGGGGCACAAAAGGGTGGATGTTGGCAAATTCCTTCCACGAGATAGGCTATGAAGGGGGGGGGCGGTGTGTGGAGAAAAACAACCAAAACCAAGCATGTACTATAACAAAGAATCCTGCAGACAACTCTGTTTTGTTGTTAAACTCTATGCAGGAAGGAAGCTGCCCTGTGTTCTGTTAAAAAATTGAGCATTTCTTGTTCAGCAAGACAGTTTCCCAACCTTACTGTAGGATGTGTCTTGGTTCAACAGAGAGCTTTGGCTGGAACTTGGTTAAAAAAGGAGAGTTTATGACCCTAGGAAGAAGGGACAGGCAACTCAGGAGGACTACAAGGATGTTGTGAGGTTACACAGAATGAAATTAGAAGGGCCAAAGACAAACTAGAACTTAATCTGGCCATTGAAGACAATGAAAATGTTTATACAAGTACATTTGCAAAAAAGGAGGGCTAATGACAATCTCTATCCTTTTTTTTAGATGTCATTGAAACGTAGTGCCTTCTTTGCCTCAGTCTTTAATAGTAAGACCACTATTCTCCAGAAACCCAGACCCCTGAGCTGTAAGACAGTGATGGGAAGCAGAC
Source organism: Nestor notabilis (assembly GCF_000696875.1). NCBI lineage: Eukaryota > Metazoa > Chordata > Aves > Psittaciformes > Psittacidae > Nestor > Nestor notabilis. The sequence goes on from NW_009938700.1 coordinate 70,338, forward strand.
TGAAACCCCCATAATCCAAGGGGAAGTGTATAGTGACCTACTATGTCCCTCAGACACACACAGGTCAATAGGGCTGGATGGGATCCACCCAAGGGTACTGAGCCACTTCCCACCATTAATCAGTAGTCCTGGCTAACAGGGAGGTCCCAGTTGACTGGAAGTTAGCAAACGTGACATGGATCTACAAGAAGTGCCAGAAGGAGGACCCAGGGAACTACAGGCTTGGAAGCCTGACCCTGGTGCTGGGGTAGGTTATGGAGCAGATCAGCTTGCTTGCCACTATGCAGCATGTATGGAATCACCAGATGACAGGCTCAGTCAGCATGGGTTATTGAAAGGCAGATCCTGCATGGCTAACCTGTTCTTCTTTAATGACAAGGTGGTTTAGGGGTGCTGGTCAACAGATGGCTGAACATGAGCCAGCTTGTGCCCAGGCAGCCAAGAAGGCCAATGGCATCCTGACCTGTATCAGCAGTAGTGTGGCCAGCAGGGCCAGGGCAGTGATCATCCCCCTATAGTGGGCACTGGTGAGGCTGCACCTCAAATCCTGTGTTCAGTTCGAAACAGACATTGAGGTGCTGGAGCAGGTCCAGAGAAGGGCAATGGAGCTGGTGAAGGGTCTGGAGCACAAGTCTGATGGGAAATGGCTGAGGGACCTGGGGTTGTTTAGTCTGGAGAAGAGAAGAAGAGGTCTTATCTCTCTCTACAACTAGCTGAAAGGAGGTTGTAGTGAGGTGGGTGTTGGTCTCTTCTCCTAAAGAACAAGCAAAAGGACAAGAGGAAGTGGGCCCAGGTTGCACCAGAGGAGATTTAGATTGGATATGAGGGAAAATGACTTCACCTAAAGGGTTGTCAAGCATTGGAACAGGCTGCCCAGTGAAGTGGTTGAGTCACCATCCATGGGAGTATTTAAAAGACGCATGGATGTGGCTCTTAGGGACCTGGTTTAGAGTTGGACTTGGCAGTGCTAAATTAATGGTTGAACTCAAAGATCTTAAAAGTCTTTTCCAACCTAAACAATTCTATGATTTCTATTAACATTTTTTTGACATTCTGAAGATGCTTAAAAATCCTGTTTCTCCTTCTAGGTCACCTAACCTTCTGTAGAGCTGTAGGATCACAGGGCAAATGGGCAAATAGAGAGGAGTCATGTGGAAGAGCACATAACACTCAGTTTGTTTCACACAGTTTTGCAGTTTTTTTGCTATCCATTTTAATTAGAAGGGAATACACAAGACTTAAAACAGGGTGCAGGGAGAAGACATAGAGAAGGCAGTGAGAGAAAGGAGACAAAGGACACCTAGTGAAAGATCAAAGTGACAAGCCAATAAAGAGACAGCAGAGGAAGTTCATTCAGAGTCAAAAAGTTATTTACTACCCAAACAGCCTGGCTAAGGCTCTGCTTCATTTGCTATCAGCAAGGAAAATGAAGATATCTAGGGAATCCAGCTCCTCACCTGGGGAAAAGGAGTGCTATCCTAAGAAAGAGCACACTGACAAAGCAGCATGAATTGCCAGTTCCACCTGACTCCAGTTTCTTCATCTGAGTTTACAGATCTTACTTTGACTGCAAGGTTTGTAAAGCAGATAGAAGTTAGGTACCGCAACACTGCATGTGGGAACAGGACTGTGATACCTAATTCCAAAAATTACTACTTTTTCAGAATGGACACTTCAAAGCCATTCACTCTCCTCCTGTAGCTGAACTCCTACTGCGCTTTTCGGAGCTTTTTTCCTAGCAGAAAAAGGAGCTGATGACTTTAGCTGCTCCTGAAACTGCCTCCTCAGCTGGAGTACTAGACCAAAAACTGCCTTTACTTCTGTACAGTGACACTGGCTAGATAGTTTGCTCATGTGAGTCTCAAGTAAGATTTCATTGCAACTTACTGTAAGTTCAGATGAACTATTGAGCTTCATTGTGCAGGACCCCTAGAAATACAAAGAAATTTTTCAGTAATTATCAAAATACAAAAACACATAAGTAACTAAATTTAATCTTTTTGGTAAATACCTACCAAAGGAATCATGCTGTGAACAAGGGAAATATCTTTGTTTTCTAATCGTTTCATGTATCGCACAATATTTGTCTCAGAGTGATAGCTGGAGAACACAAAATGTGGTGTTAAGGCAAGCAGATTAGCCATACCAGATACTTGATCTGTGCCCTGACATAGGAATTCCTTCTTCCCAAATTGGTACTTTATGCTTGCTACTAGAAATGTGGATTAAAAATGCCCATTATCATTTGCTCAAAAAGCTATCAGTAAATATGGAATATAAGGGCTCTAGAAAGCCTGTTGATACTATGTCCTAAAATAATAGCTTGTACAATGCAGAAAATGAATGGAAAAATACAGCTCCCGTGTGACCATGAGCACTGTTTTGCTCATTTAAAACAAATTGCTACTAAATAGATTATTTCAGAGTAATGAGTGACTATGAATACTGCCACAAAACTGTCCTCAACTGACTCCACTTGAAAAGTCTGACTCACTTTTGAAAAGACATACTTTCAGATTCCATTAAAATATCAGATATGCAGCAGTTTCACAAACCTGTTGAAAACCTGATGTGTCAAGAATTTGGAAGTTCTCTTAAATGGGGTGTTAAGGATGCCTTTGGTTTCCTCGCCCATACCCTCAGCAATTAGCTCCTTTGACACAAAGAAACATGCAGTCAGATACTTTCATGGAAATGCCTTTTTTTCACAGTCAGTTTCCATCAGAACCAGCTTTTACTACCAGCTTACCCCCAGATTTAATCAGCTCCTTAGATAAAAAACCCTCTCTTTATTAGTACACATAACTCTATATACCTAACATGATAACAGCATTATATTAAAACTGGGTACAGATGTCTTAGTAGTCCTCACCTTGGTAATATTGCTGCTAATTACTAATGACATGCAATAAAAATTCCAGTGGGAGAGAAATAATTGGCCACCATGTCCTAACCCTCACAAAAAAAGTAACAGCTTAAATACAAGGTGTCCAAGCTGACCTTAAAGACTGCATCACAATAAGAAAATGGCATTACTCAGTTACAGAAATCATTATTTCATACTCTCTCTTTCTTTAGAGGTCTGAAATTCTCTGTATTTAACAAATGGCTATCGTATAGACACCCACTGTGCCATGGGCAGTTTTGCTTTTCACTAAACTTCTGAAACATTCAGATAATTTGGTCTGTGTGACCTATTATCTACTTACAGCTGAAGACTCACACCCAAAAATCCATAATATGTCATCCAGGTCTTTCTCATTTACAGTTTCATCGAGTGATACTCCAAGCTATGGATAAAAGCAACAGTAATTACTGAGAGCTTTTAATTCCAGACACAGAGTACATTTGTTCTGGTCGAGAAAAAATATTCCAGAA
>NW_009938700.1:73732-85233 GCF_000696875.1 Nestor notabilis
GGTGGGGGGGTGGCGTGAAGAAAGGAAAAAAAGAAAAAAAGAAATCAACCTACCCAACAATATGTAAATGTCACTTTGTTTTATGTAATAGATATGTAAACTTATTTTATTTACGTAAGATTTTCCAATTCCTACATTTCCCCTGCTAAAACATCCAAGCCAGATGTCTCATAAACTTTAAGACTTGTAACCTCCCTTCTAATGTTTCTAAGTGTTTCCATCTAATAGTAAAATTGCCTGTTTTGTTAGACTATCCCCCACCATTTTTCAGAATGTGTTGGACCTTGCCAAAAGTCCTGAATGCCTACCAAAATGTGGTTTACATTTCAATCTGTTTTTAAACTCTGACACAGGACTTGAATTATGGAGATCATCTTGCATTTCATCGTTAAGTTTCAGAGTCCCTCCACTCTAGCCCTTAGTGGCATATTTAGCATGAAACAGTTAGATAACCTTTTAAATAGGCATAAAATAAGAATACAACGATTGTTTCTGGAAACTCAGTACAACACCTACCATCTTCATTCTCTAAATTGTCTTTATAACTGACTGATATATTGGAGCAAATTACAAGAAGTCTTAAATAATTTTGTTCTGTTTAGCACATGTAATCAGTAGAGACTTAATGCAGAAAAAGTAAAGCTACAAAATTTCAGAAATATTTAGGGAGGTGCTTACTCTGCCATCACTATAAATCCGAAAATTTATCTTTCTAAGAGCTGCCCTGTCCAAAACCTCTTTGACTGGGCATCCACATGTGATCGTCAAGGTATCAAAGAACAGATCATGATGTAGTTTATGACCAGCTCGCCTGAGACCTATAAGAAACAGTAAGTTAATTCTATTAGCTGCATACTGTATTGCTTAAACAGTACTTGCACATGAACACTATCAATCTCATAAGTAAATGCTTTTACATAATAAAGCAAAATATTCTCCTTGTGTACAGAGCAGCAAAATAACCAGATTTTTAGTGAATATCTCAGTGTGTGCAATGCATCTAAATCAGATTCAGGCCTAATTAATAATGAAGACTGAACCTGGGGAAGATCCTTCTGATACATCACATTTGTAATATACACAGTAGCAGAACTGGTATATGAATACAATAAGGACAAAATCACAAGTCTGGAAAGAAGTAAAATTATTATATAAATGGATATTAACCATCATGGAGCTTGCCATAATAAAGTTTAGAGTCCTAGTCTTTTTCACAGCAGCAAGAGGTCTTGAAGCTAAGGTGGCAAGTAGAACATGTATAATTGTGGCAATCATTTCTCAACTCCCAGTATTCCAGCCCTATGTAGTTCCTTCTGACAGCAATGACAGTCATGCCAGCGAAAAAAACTACCAGACCACATAGTCCAGCTGCAATCACCATTTTCTGCTACAGGTTCTGTGCTTTTGGTCAGCTATCAAACTTTGGAATTTCAGTGTTCGTATCAGGTATGATACTCCGCCCAACTTAATGAAATGTTCCTATTTCTTTAATCTCATTTATTGGTTTTTTTTGCTATGTTACCAATACTCTGTGCAGATTTCTGTGTTTAAACTAGGATGGTCCAGTAAGTGAAGTACAGAGCCTGCATTTGGAAAACAGCACTGAAACTTACCATCTAAAGACTCATTGTGTAGACTTCTGTTAGTTTCCCAAGGAAATGGAAGTAATGCTTGCAAGTTTATATCGCATAGACGTCTAATTCTTGGACATCATTATGATGTCCAAGTACATTGTAAGTATGAAGTACACAAAAACATTAGCTGTGATTTCATTTTAGAAAGTTCTCTCTAGTGTTGGGAGAACACACATTAGCTGGCAAAAAGAAACTTCTAAGAAGAAGTACTATTTAAGAAGGTGTACGATTTAAGAACAATGTCTGCTAACATTAAGTACTCACCTTCAGCCAAGATTAGAGTAGCATTGTGTACCCGTCTTGCAATATGCCTTAAGCCATCAGACCCATGGTATACACCAAACATGGCTGCCATGTTAGCCAGGAGAGCCTACCATCCAAATACAGTTTAGAACATTATTGTTATTGTTATTATCATCAAAGACTACTTCATGTTAGTTGAGTAGAACTTTTCTTTAGCACCCAGGGACAACCACATATACTTAGTTGATGTTATACTTGATTATGTGTGGACTACAAAATAAAAGGTGGGAAAGGCAAAATACTTTTGTGAAACTGTGAGCACTGATTCTAAATTCAGTGATCTTTGAAATTCAACTGTGTCAGCAATTAACATGAATTTAAACTCAATTACTGCAACAAAGGTGTTTAACGTATGTCTAGTAAAGCCAGTGTCATATGAAAACTAATTGTTTAGGATTAGTACGAAATGTTTATGGAATAGCTTGTGAATACTAAATAATTAAGCTTATTTTAATATTAATAATCTCTCCTCAAACTCTGGCACAACAGTGAACTCATGAGCAAAGTGTTGTCAGAAAACTTATGAACTTGTCTGGCTGAAGGTCTGCAAAGGCATGCTGAAAATAACTGGTTTGGATAATTACTTAACCATGGTATTTTCTTGTGAGGATAGCTCTCTGGTAATGTTATATTTTTGCATCAAATCACAGACAAAAATATCAGTTGTGACAATTTGAACAAGTAGGATTAGAATTTAAGAATGGATTTTTTTTTATTTTTTGCTCAAGTGAGCAATTTCAGATCATTAGAATTATCCTCCATTTTACTAAGAAATCTGTCTCATTCATAACAAACACAGCACTACTCAGTGGTGTTCAACCTGTGAGACGGATAGACTCATGACACTGCATGAATTCAGGGCTAAAGTCTTCATTAAAGGAAAAGGACATTAATACCCTATTTTTCAAGCAAAGTTCCATTTTTTTAAAGGACTCAGAAGAAATGTACAAACACCAGAATATTTCAATTATGTTCTCAATTTTTCTAACAAAAACTCCCAAAAGTAAAGCTAACACAAATTACTGTAATGTTAGGACTATAATCTTACAGTTTAACTTGATCCTTTCTACCACTGAAAATAAAGCATAACAAGTTACCTGTGCTGTGCAGATGTTGCTGGTAGCTTTATCCCTCCTGATATGCTGCTCTCGTGTTTGCAATGCAAGTCGGTACACTTCCTTTCCATTTGCATCTCTAAATCACAATGAAAATGTTGCTTCTGTTACTTTAAAATTACAGTAATTTAAGACATTGGACTCTATACAGATAACTTGAAACTAATTACCTACTCTCAGTGGCTGGAGAGAATAAAGCCTATGTCAGGACAACTGTGATATCAGAGAGTGAGACTAAAGCCTCTAGACTTCTGTTTATATCATGGCTGGCAAATGTGTCTGGTCCAGTACAGCACACGGTAATTTTTCTAAGCATACTACACCAAAACTTGGTATTTGCCTTAAAATGACACAGATTATTGTAACTGCTTTAGCCAAATAATTATCCAGAACTTAATTCGAACTAACACTGAAAAAGTAACATCTTTTCTAATGATACCAAGTAAAAGCATGCAGAGTTTGTACACAAAAATAACCTGTCTAACAAGGTTATACAAGATAACTGAAAGGGCCTTGGCCAATCCATGTTTCAGAGAGGTCCTTTTGTAGGGTCTCTAGCATGTAAAAATATGCACAATATGTCATAATGTGTTTCATTTCGATTTCCCCTGAAGACGTTAGAGGTGAAGATAGCCCTTACCTTGTAACACCAACCATTCTGCCCGGCATCATTCTCACTAGATTTTCCTTGACAGCAAAGAATGCCGCATGAGGTCCCCCGTAGCAGAGCGGCACGCCAAACCTCTGAGAATTACCCAGGACAACATCTACCCCAAACTCTCCAGGAGGCTTCAGAATACAGAGAGCTAGAAGATCAGTTGCGCAGCAGGCAAGAGTCTGGGAACAGAAGTACATAGAGCAGTCAGCCTCTTTTCTGAAGGCATGGTGTTTGCATGGGAGCTAATTTTGAACACGGTATAGTTTCAAACAGTTCCACATCACCAGCACATAGCTGAAGTGCTATGGTTGTAATGGTTATCAACTGTGTGGAACTGAAGAGTAGTACTTCAGATGGTATGTCATGTAACCATTTCTATGAATATGAAGGTTTGATGCATCAGATTGAAATCTGTGAGACCAACAAAAGCTAGTTTACCCCATTATGGTGAGCTCTTTCAACAAGTCCAGAGAAGTCTTCCACCTTCCCTTCCGTGTCTGGATACTGAAATAATACTCCACTGACATCCTTTCCACTGAAATCCATTTCATGGGGTAATTTGAGATCAGTAATAACACCTGTGTAACTGGAAAACAAAAACATGCAGAAGACATGTTCAAACCACTTCCTGCCTTGGAATGATACTTAATATGACATTTTCATGAGCTTATATACAACCTTTTTCTTTAACATACAAGGAGTTGAACCTGCTTTGCAGCACTAAATGCTGAGAAAGTTTCATGTCATGGTATATAGTTCTAAAGAACGATTGCATTTGATATCATCAGAAATATGGAGCAAAGCAGAGCAGAGGATGCATAAGCTACTGGCTATCAACATTTTGCTTCTCTAGGATGTTTAAATTTGAAAATCAAGTAAAATTTCTAGAAAATGGTTACTTTAAACTGTAAACTTAAGTTGGATTAAGCTTTCATTAAAAGGTAAGTTTTGCTACCTAGGGTAGCTAACTTCCTAGTTAAAAAATGACAAGACTGAATTCAATAACCAAATGCATATATTTGTGCAAACAACTTAAGAGGAAAATTCAGTATTTTCTTTTCATCACAGGTTTAGTCTCTTTTAAAATATCTTTAATTACTTTGCAGTTGTATTTGAAAGGAAAAGTAGAACGAACACCAAATCTTGACAGATTTTCACTTCTGTTTTGCAAAGAAAACGTAATAATATATTCTAAAAATATTAGGTATGTAGTAAAGAGGCACAGATGACAAAAGAAACCATTACTTTGCTCTAGTTTGGACCACTGCTATAGTCTGAGGGTGGCATCGGGTATCCACATAGAACTTCCTTCTTTTGTTGTGCCTGTTAAAAAGTTAAAAAAAAAGGTCACATATCAAAAATTTATCGTTTCCAATTTATCTATGGAAATAGAGTTAATTCGTTTCCTAAATGTGAGTTTTCCTAAGTTAAGAGGCAGTTGTTAGTACTAGTTATTATAACCAAATTACATGTAAGATAGAATGAAGGTTCTGGTCCATTTAAAATAATAAATTTCATTTTGGACAGTGAAATGAGATTCTTATGTGACAAAAATTAAAAACAGACTATGAAACAGAACAAGAAGTCAGCTTATGAAACTACAACACATACTGTTTTAAAGGAATATGATTGTGGTCTTTAATACAGATTTTCACTGTTACCCAGGATAATGAAACATGAGCCATCAAAGTATTAAGATGGAGGCTAAGACAATTGCCTAGTTTTCTCTGGTAAACATGGTTTTATGTCAGACTGATGCTTTGAACAACTTAATAGTTGCAACATAGTCTCTAATGAGTAATCTCCTTCCTGATATACATTGCTAAAGTGACCTCCAACCATCTCTCAGCTTTCATTTGATTTTCAGATCTCCTTCACATGCCTCTACAATACAGATTCCTGAAAGTACATTTGGATGTAACAGTAAGAGCTTCACTTTTAGCAATTTAGGACTGACATACCTCATCAGTTTTTAAAGATCTTTTTAATCAATTCACCAATTGGAAAAAAAACAATTCACATCTCTAGTGTTCATGGACACGAAAGATTCATGTCACAAACCATTAGGTTATGCTTCTCTGAACCTGCACAGAGAGGCAATGGCAGCTGGAGACCCAAATAACATCCTGTCCCTGCAGCTCCCAGTCCTATCACAGAAGAGATCAACACATCAGAGATCCATCTCCACAAGCACAGGAGAGAACAGAGGTTCGAACTCTAATTAATTAACCTAAACAGACACATTTTCTAGGCATGTCCTTGGGGGGAAGACATTATAGGAAGCAGGGGAAAAGCATTTTGGGATTACAAGGGTTTATGATGAGATGTTCAGGGGATAAGGGATACAGCTAAGTGATTCTGGGAGGAGCAAGTGTAGGAAAACAGAGGGGTAAAGGGGTAAACAAGGACAGTCATATATAAATAGCTGCTGCACTTGCACCCAACTAATGCAGTCTGTCCTCTCTTCTTGTTAATTCCTTTCTGATTCTTGTCAGAGGTGAGAGAACTCTGTATTCTGGGAGTGAAGGTGGGTGTATATGCTGTCTGGGTGCTAGCAACTAGAGTCAGACCGCAGAGGATCCACGTGTCAATGGTGCAGCACCTGAGTAACTGGAGTGAGTAGCTCTTGGTGCCAGCAGTTGGAGCAGCACCTCTGCCATAGAAGCCCATGTATCGGTGGTGGTGGCAGCTGGAGCAGGTATGTGTCTGGGTGTCAGGAGCTGGGCTGTTCCCACAGGCAGGACAGCCACACTCTCTCCAGTAGGTCCATGTCTCTCTTGTACTGGATCGCCCAGCACAGGACACAGCATTCCAGATGTAGCCTCACTAGTGCTGAGAAGAGGGCAAGGATCACTCCCATCGACATTTTGGCAACACTCCTAATGCAGCCCAGGATAACATTCACCACCTTTTCCACCAGAACACATTGCTGGCTTGTGTTCATATTGGTGCTCCTTAGGACCCCCAAAGGCCTTTTCTGCAAAGCTGCTTCGCAGCCTGCCAGCAGTCAGCATGTACCCCATATACCTGGGGTTGTTCCTCCCCAGATGTAGCACTTTGCACTTCCCCTTATTGAGCTTCATGAGATTCCTGTTAGCCCATTTTTCCAGCCTGTGAAGGCCCCTCTAGACGTCAGCACAACTCCCTTGCACCATCAGCAAGCTTGGTGATGATACTCTCTGCCCCATTATCCAGATCATTAATTGGACACAGGGTTGCCCCTGGGGTACTCCATTAATAACTGGCCTCCAATTAGACTTCATGTCACTGATCACCACCTTCTAGGCCCAGTCACTCAGACAGTTTCCAGTCCTCCTCATTGTCACTTCATCCAGCCCATACTTCTTCGGCTGCTCTGTAAGGATTTAAGGAACATCAAGATAGACGATACCCACTGCTCCACCACTGGCCACCAAGCCAGCCATTTAATTGTGTAAAGTTATTAGGATGGTTAAGCATAGCGTAACTTTCCCTGTGTGAATCCCTGCTGGTGACTCCTGACCATCTTCTTGTCCTTCCCATGCCTGGAAAGGGTTTCCAGGACTAGCAGTTGCGCTGTCAATTTGGAGGGATCGAGGTGAGGCTGGTTGGCTGGTAGTTAGTTCCCTGCACCCTCATTCCTGCCCTTCCTGAAGACAGAATTGATGTTTGCTTTCCTCCAGCGCTGAGGTACACCTCCCAGTCTCCATGGCTGTTCAGAGATAATAGTGGCCTCGCAATGACATCAGGCAGCTCCCTCAGCAGCCATAGGTGCATCATGCCAGCTCCCATGGCCTTATGTATGTTTAGTTTGCTTAAATATTCTCTAACCTGACCTTCCTCTACCAAGGGTAAGCCTTCCTTGCTCTAGACTCACCCCTGATCTCTACCTCCCTAGGTTTCTTAAGGCCTTAGATGTCAGAGTTAAACATTCACATCAACACTGGGAACTTCTTTGGGCTTAACAACATGAATTATGGTTGTTCTGTTATGTGCTGACACTGAAAACACCACACTCAACTTCAACCCACTCACCTACCCATGCCTACACAGAACCATACATTTAAACATTGTACCTGTGACATAATTGCATGGCTTCTGCAGCAGCTGTCCCCTCATCCAGCAAAGATGCATTAGCCACATCCATTCCTGTGATATCGCATACCATAGTCTGGTAATTTAGCAGACTCTCCAGCCTGCCCTGGGAGACCTCAGGTTGGTAAGGAGTATACTGTGTAACCCTGTAAGAGAAGAAGTCTGAGTTTGGTCTAGGACAATAATGTGCAACAGAATTATGCTGATATGGAACTGAACTATGTCATAAGAACAATAAATTATAAAGCATAATTCAGTAACATGGAAGTATGTTATAAGACGGTTATTTTTAGATGGGTGTAATTTTTACTGTCCTGGAAACCTGAGAATATTTTTTCTTCTGGTATTGGCTTGGCTTTTTACAGGAGATGTCTATTTATTCATTTTGAAAAGATAAATAACCTTTCAAACAAAGGCATGAGTGCATCTTGGAGAAGGGGGAGAGCAAATGGGTGCTGAGTGTGGGAAAATGGAGTCAAGTCACATGAGAATGCTTAGTTCAATCATATTTAGGTATTGCCATTATTTTTCAATACTGCTTCTGAAGCCTTTTACTTGCCAAGACTTCTCCACTCTTATGGGAGGAAGGGCACTTGGCATTTCACAGGATCAAGCTCAGAAATACGCAACTTCTTGTGAAATGAGAGTTTCCTCACGTGTTAGTGAAGGTAAGTGAGGCTGGTGTCAGTTTTACCTGTTGTCATTTGGAGAACAAAACATTAGAGGTAATATAAGTAATTCCTTAGAAAAAGCAACAATCTAGGGGAAACAATTGTGACAGTCCAGAAACAAAGCAGCAGAGGTCCAGGAATGCAAGGCAAGAACAGACATCAGAGTCTCCTCTCCCTGCTGGAAATCTGGGTACTGGATTTAATGGTGGTTCAGGACAGACTTTACATGAGTTTAAATTCAGAGTAGCAGCCAGAAACAAGCTGTAAGTGGGAACACTCATGGCCTCTGTTTTCTAGCAATGGAAGAAAATAACAGTTTGTTTCCTGAAAGGGCAGTAGCAAGCTGTAGGCTTGAAAAATGCTTATGGGTAAGGTATAGTCTTTAAAGAGAGACTGAAGTATTCAGAAGCTCAGCACATGTGAAATCAATAGAAAGTGAGCAACAAAGATTCTTGAAGAACAAGTTGCATAACCTGTGGTATAGAGTGAGATAAGAGCAGCAATAAAACAGTAATGCAAAAGAGAAAGCAGGAGAAAAGTCTTGGAGAATGGAAGAGCTAGAAAGATGAACGTAAGAAGTGAACTCAAAGTGTAATCTATGATGACAATGAATTTACTGTCTATTCGAATGATACATCTACTCAAATTTCTCAGTTACACTATTCAGTACAGTGACAGAAAACAATGGCTTTGTATCAAATAAGATAAATATTGATGATTTTCCCAAATATTGAAGGTATTTCCTGCTTTTTAGCCAAGTCTAACATTAAACTGCTTAGCCTAACATACTTGACTGCATAGTTCACAAATGAGACCATGTCCTGGGCTGCATGCAACATTGTTCATCTCAACAGTAACCCTTTTTTTTTTTTCTAGGAAGAAAATTAGCTCTATCCCAGCCAAAACCAGGACACATGCAGAGATTCAGAAAGCTCCATTATCAAGCAATATTCAATGGATTGGTTCTTGATTAGTATTTATAGGTATACAGTCAATAATATCTATGACTAAGCCCAATTTATTTCTTAATACAAAGGTTTGGGGGTTTTTTTTCAGAAGTAAAACTGAAGTTTTAGTGAAACTTCAGTTCACAATATATCTTCCTCAGTGATTTTTGCTATACTTTGATTGAAACTCTGGAAAGTTAATGTCTTCAAAATCAATTCAATGGTTTTATCTTGTAAATTATGTTTTGCAGTTTTAGACATCTGCAAGACTAATCTCCCACAATGGCAGAGCTAGAATTGATTTCGATTTCCAGCTATATAGTGTTCTTTTTGAGACCTAACAATTAATAAGAAGAAATGAACTTAAAGTAAGGATAGACTGCTAGCAGAACTTAAAATGCGTGCATATGAGCCACAGAAAAAACTCATACATCTGACAACACTGGAAAACTGAGACTGTTAAGGCCAAAACAGAAACAAAACATAAGAAAAAAAAAAGTGTATTTAATTTAAATATGCACATATATTAATAGTGCAGTGTAGAAAGACACTAGAGTAAAGCTGTGTAACTAAGGCCATCCAACTGCAAGCAGCTCCATCTAGCCTGTAAAATTCCCAAGTGACATACTGTACGTAGAGCTCCAGATGCATCACTTGGCACTTTATGCATCTTTAAAGAGCAGTTATAAGGGTGTTCCTAAAACAGTAGCTTACCCATGGGTTTGAGAAAGCTGGATAGTCTTATGATAGGCCATGGAGACATGCCAGTTTCAACTCAAAGCATAAACACTGAATTTACTGCCAATTTGGCATGCTTTGTAGTTGCTAGCACAGCTTTCTGTATTCATTCTGTATCCATGTAGAAACCAGCTGCATAATGTTTATATCAGCTTTTTGCATGGTGCATAATTTTCAGAACGCAGTGCAGAAGTGCTGGTTGCTACTAAGTTTAACAAGTTACAATACCAGTGTAAAGATTGCAGGTGTCCTTGGTACAAGTACTTTATTCTTACATATTGAATGTCTGGGGCAAAGGAACCAAGTGAGCTGTACTTCAGAGACCTCCACATCATGCTCCATTGTATGGTATTAGTGTGACTTCAAAGGCCGCCTTGATTTTTAAGGCCTGATAGTTATTTTTATCCATTTAAGTCCCCAAAATAAATACTATACTGTTTTGACATACATGTTAATAAGAAGACTTTATGTAACCTGATTTTTGAAACCACACATGTTCACATCCTCATTTACATTCATGTCAGGGCACAGAATTAATTTGGTGTGCTAGTAGGGGAAGAGCTCAGCACATCAGATGTGAAAATATTAAATGAATGTTAATATGGAGCACAGCAGAATAAAGACTATGCATCCATGCCACCAGACAGATGACAGGTATTCATACACTTGAGGACTTGGTGCTGAAAGTCACATAACTGGTGGTATGCCCCAAAATAGATCCTTCTGCTGCATTATAGAGATGATATGTTCTAATGATAAAGCAAGTTACACATTGGCCTGCTGTTTATTTGTTTGTTTTGAAAAAACAGGCTGGTATTTTTTCTAGTATCTATTAAGTAGTGTATGAAAAATACTTTAAAGACTTCCACCGCATGTTAGCATGGAATTATTAGTCACACATTGCTAGGAACAAGAAAGTGTTAGCAGCCAGTGACCAAGACCAAAAAGAAATCAAGTATCAAAAGTAAGGGATACTTATCCTCTACCTTCTGTAAATAAGTCAAATCCTTGGAATTTTAACTGCAGCATTTGAGGTCCACACAGAAATTTCTGGTTGTTCTCTTTCAATCAAGGTGTTCTTTGAATAAAGCTATCTTTATTCAAAGAATAAAGTTATCTGAAAAAATCTATCAAGTGTTTTGAAATAGCTTCTTCTTTGCCTCACTGTTCACTGGCAAATGCTCTGAGCACACTGCCCAAGTCTTGGAAGGCATATGCAGGGACTGTGAGAATGAAGACCTTAGGTCCACTGTAGGAGAGGATCAAGTTCAAGACCACCTTAAGAACCTGAATGTGCACAAGTCCATGGGACCTGATGAAATCCCATCCATGGGTCCTGAAAGAGCTGGCGAATGAAGTTG